>NW_028223384.1:0-11000 GCF_056783735.1 Eptatretus burgeri
ACTCACTCTTACAATGTGAATATTTTGTTGTACCAAGAGAAACCTCCTCAAATATTTGTCCTTCATTCCTCAATCGCATATGTTCCTCCACTGAAATATAGTGATAATCTTCACCTTTTACTTCTCCAGGTCTTATTGCTCTAGTTGTTGTTGATACAATGCGTATCACGGGGTGTTTTTTAAGTAAATTTACAATATTCTCATTTGTACTACACAAGAACCTTGATTTATGAAAGTTTTTTCCAGAAGCAGATTTACCCACAAGATTTATAATAATAGTTGTCATTTATATATGTAGTTGTTTATAAAACAAAAAATATATCCCTTAATATCTCATCGTTTCACAACAATATATTTATATTTTTCAGTCGTGTGCTTCATATAATCCTCAAATTTCTTTTTACTACATAATGTAGAACAATTATCTCTCCAAAAATTATTGATATCTATTGAATTTAACTTGAATAAAATAAAAGTATTAGCATTGTTTCTGATGGAACGACGAGGAAGTTGAAAGTACGATTGACTAAGATAAATACAATTACAAGAAGAATGTCTCCCTCTTGTGTAGTAGCTGTCCATTACCGTTTGGTTTCTCTCATTAACACAATCATCAAAGATAACGAGGTTCTTTTTTGATTTATCCAAATCTTGGGGAGACGGTATATCATCCGTATTATCACTAAGAATACAAGTTATAAGATTTGATTTCTTTTTACATCTCTGTGTATCACAAAATAGTTGAATTATATCTTCAATGTTATAATCATTTAGGTTTTTTTGACGTTTAAATAAACCTATTATATCTTCTTTTGAAGACCAGCATTAAAACCTTGTGAGAGTAGTTGATACTCTGGTTGAAAACTCGACTTTGTGAAAATTATTAAATTATCATAATCTAAAAAGTTGGGAGTGAGGAGCATTTTTAAAAGTAAGCAGGTTTTTCCACATCCACTTGAACCAACTATGAGACATCTTAATGAATTTGGGAGATTTTTATGGTTGTTAAATTTTATCTTATTTTCCCAAATAGGTAAAAAATCATTCATTTATATATTTGAAAAACAGGTTATTTAATTTATTATTGGCTTTTTTAGAAACTCTATATTTTATCCTAAGTTCAGGTTTAATTTCAAGATAATCCATTATTTTATTTATACAATATCTTGTGTTGATATTTCCCTGAAAATTACATCCATGAATAATATACAACAACAATCCTTTGAACATTTCTCTTATACGTTCAGTTTCTTCCCTTGTAAGGCAAGGTGTGTTATCATCCTCATACTTTACATTCATTTCTCTAATCAATCTTGTAAAGTAATTCATTTTTGGTGTAAATCTAAAAGAATTATTTTCCTTTTTATATTTTTTATTATCATTAATTAGAAGATAATCACAGAATATACATTGTTTATAGGCTTTTGACTCTGTGTTTAATCCCCGTCTTTCACACGCAGGACAATTCTCAAATTTGTCATATGGAGAATCAGGAAAGTCTAGCATATTTATAAAGTAAAACTTTACTTAAACTGAAATTCATCTATACTTTCAGTTGTATATTACCATCGATATCGATATACTTTTTTCATTATCAGATTCAACGACAACATTTTTTATATTAAAGGTAATTTTAAAATTATCGTTAACTACTATTGAACGAAATGTCATTTCACCTGATATATTAACATCCTTTATTTCATCAAGATTTACATCTTTAGGGTTGTTGAAAAAAATACAAATTTCTCCTTGCATATTACAGATGGTCTTATCTTTTCTTTCTAAAGCTTCATCCATAAGGTTTTTGTTCTTTGATACTTTTTCTTGTTTCATTGCTTTTTCTAGTTTTGAATATATTACTAGAAGGAGAGGAGAAACTTTTGTTAGAGATACTTTAATTGATGTTCTACCAGGTATACTAAAAGCCCTTCCACTGAAGGAAATTGAAGAACTCATATTATTTACCATAATAGTTTTTATCCAATAGTTGTTATATTTATCTTTGTTCAATTTTACATCCTTGACATATTTCTCAGTATCTTTAACAGATGAAGAGATTGATTGAAACTTGTCTTTTGTGTCTTGAAACATTGTATTTATTAAGTGAAAAAGTTGGAGGATAAAATGTTTTTAAGCACAGATTCACCTATAAATTAAACGAAATTTTCATCAAGAAAATTTTAGTTTAAGCAAAGTTTTATTCTATAAATATGGTGAATACAACGTACTGCGATGTTTGTAATCACGAATATAAACATTATAGAAAACACCTCCGAACCAACAAACACACATTTAATCTATTTCATCAAATATCTCCTCTTGAGTTGGAAAGAAAACATTGTGATATCTGTTCAAAGGATGTTTTGAAGAGTAGTTATAATCAACATCTTCAATCACAAAAACACAAGAAAAATGAGTTTAAAGTAAAGGGAGACTATTATATTGAAAACACTGATGGGGCATTTAAAGGGCAGATAAAAATAAGGATTTTTCAATTTGGAGAACCCGGTCCATCATCAATAGCTGAATCAATTGAAATAGTGAAACCCGATGTTGAAAAATTTATTAAAAAGACATTAAAAGAAATGAAAACTTTAAAGTTTTATATGGGAGTGAAAATGAATATGAAAAGACAAGATGAAGAACAAACTCCTTATATGAGAACAGATCTTCATTTTATAACATCATTTCAAGATTTTTTGAATAGTGGGGTTTATGAAGAACTATCAAGACAAGAGGAGGATGTTGATAATACAGTGGTAGGAAGTGGATTCAATATTAAAAAAATCATCTTTTAGATATACACATTCTAAAAATCAAACCCTCTTAAAGCTTCTTCTTATATTGAATTACCAAAAGAAATAAAACTAAAGAAGGCAGTTGTTAATATTAAGAACAATGATAATAAATGTTTTCTCTGGTCTGTTCTTGCTCACTTACATCCACCAAAATGTAATTCAGAAAGAGTAAAACAATATATGAAATATGAGAATACCTTGGACATTAAAGATTTTAAATTCCCAATGCCACTAACAGATATTCCTAAATTTGAGAAAAAGAATAATCTTTCTATTAATGTATATGGATTAACGGATACAAACAAAGTTCAAATATTAAAAATTTCAAACAACTATAAAAATGAAGAAACACACATTGACCTTTTATATTTTAGTGTTGGAAAGAATTCACATCACACATACATCAATAATTTATCAAGATTAATCTCTTCTCAGGTATTCAGAACAGCAAACAAAATATATCCTTGTAAGCGATGTCTTAATTCATTTCATACAAAAGAACGATTAGAACAACATTCAAAATATTGTAGTAATCATAAATCAGCTGTAATTACAATGCCTAAACCTGGTGAAAAGATTTATTTTGAAGATTATAATAAATCTATCATGCACCCATTTGTGATATACGCTGATTTTGAATGTATCCTTAAAAAGATAAATACTGCTTCTCCTAATCCAAAAGAACCATATACAAATAAATATCAAAAACATATTCCTTGTGGTTTCTGTTATTATATCAAATCATCTGTTGGAGAAAAGTATAACAAACTTGAACATTATCGTGGAAAAAATGCTTCACAAGAGTTTGTAAAACGATTAGAAAAGGATTGTATAAGACTCACTAAATTAATGAAAGAAACAAATGAACCGATGAAATTAACCAAAGAAGAAAAATTAGAATTTAGAATGAACAATATCTGCCATATTTGTGAGGGGGAAATTAAGGAGTCTAAAGTTAGAGACCATTGTCATCTTACTGGTAAATATAGAGGTCCCGCTCATTCCTGTTGTAATCTTAATTATAAATTACCTTCTTTTATTCCAGTCTTTCTTCACAACAGCGCCAACTATGATACACATCTATTTATAAATGAACTTTCAAAAACACCAGAGAATATTTCTGCTATAACAAACACAAGTCAAAAGTATATTTCATTTTCAAAATTGATATTCACAAAACCTTTAACTCGTATTAGGTTTTTAGATTCTTACAAGTTTATGGGAACACCACTAGCCTACCTCGCATCAAATCTAAGCTCCACGGACTCTTTTCCAAATCTTAATTCATTCTTTCCAAAAGAGGAAATTCTCACTCAAGAGGAAATTCAGATTAAAGAGAGAATTCAAAGTAAAGAGGAAACTCTAATTAATGAAGAAATTCTAACTGAAGATGAAATTCTAATTATAAAGAAAATTCGAACTAAAGAGGAAATTCAGATTAAAGATGAAATTCTGATTAAAGAAGGAATTCTTACGAGAGAGGAAATTCAAACAAGGAATGAAATTCAAAGTAAAGAGAAAATTCTTACAAGTAAGGGAATTTATCCTTATGATTATATGGATTCATTTATGAGATGTAAAGAAACACAACTTCCTTCAAAAGAAAGTTTCTATAATAACCTTTATGAAGAAGAGATAAGTGATAAGGAATATAAACACGCACAAGAAATATGGAAAATATTTAAGATAAAGAACCTTGGAGAATATCACGATTTATATCTAAAAACAGATGTTTTATTGTTAGCTGATGTGTTTGAAGCTTTTAGATCACTCTGTCATAATAAAAATTGTTATGGATTAGATCCTGCCCACTATTTCACAGCTCCTGGTTTAGCTTGGAGTGCAATGTTGAAAATGACAAAACAAGATATAGATTTAATCAGTGATGTGGATATGCTTTTGATGATTGAGAAGTCCAAGAGAGGTGGAATATCACAAGTATGTTCAAAAAGATATGCTAAAGCAAATAATAAATATCTTCCAAATTATGATAGTGAAAAAGATAGTAATTATTTGATGTATTTTGATGCTAATAATTTGTATGGATGGGCAATGTCTCAATCTCTGCCTTATGGTAAATTAGAGTGGGTGGAAGAAAAGGATTATGAAAAGGCTTTGATGAATATTGTTATTTCTTCTCAAGAGGAATTGAATGACGAAGAAGAAGGTTATTATTTTGAAGTTGATTTGAGGTACCCGAGTGATCTTCATAATAAGCATAAAGATCTTCCTTTTGCATGTGAGAAAGAAACTCCAAAGAAAGAATGGTTAAGTGATTATCATAAAAGTTTTAATATTAAAGGTAAATCAACAGAAAAGTTATTAACAACATTCTATGATAAAGAGGGATATGTTTTGCATCAGAGAAGCTTAAAACAGTTTTTGAGAGAAGGATTGAGAGTAGCTAAAATTCATAGAGTTTTAAAATTTAAACAAAGTCCTTGAGTGAAAAAGTATATTCAATTCAATACAGATATGAGAGCAAATACAAAAGTAAAATTTGAAGGGGACTTTTATAAATTAATGAATAATGCTGTATTTGGAAAGACTATGGAAAATGTTAGAAACAGGCAAAACATTAGATTCGCAACATCTTGGAAAGAAGCTTGAGATTGATAAATAAACCAAGTTTTGAGAGAGAAGAGGTTTTTTCAGAGAACTTTTCTGCAATTCATATGAAAAAGGAAAGTATTGTAATGGATAAACCAATTTATATTGGAACAGCAGTTCTTGATTTATCAAAGATATTGATGTATGATTATTTGTATAATGACTTAAAGAAAGAGTATGGTGAAAATGTTTCATTGTTGTATATGGATACTGATAGTTTTATCCTAGATATAAAAACTGATGATGTTTATGAAGATATGAAGAAAAATATTGGAGTATATGATACAAGTAATTTCAGCAAGAAGAGTGAGTTATTTTCCAAAAAGAATGAAAAGGTTATTGGTAAGTTTAAGGATGAGTTGGGTGGAAAAGTAATGAGTGAGTTTATTGGATTGAGAGCAAAGGCATATGCTTATAAGTATGGTGAACAGATTGATAAGAGGTTAAAGGGAATAAAGAAATATGTAATAAAGAAATCAATAACTTTTAGAAATTATTATAATTGTTTGATGAATAAGAAAGAAGAATATAGGAAAATGAATACAATAAGAAGTTATAAACATAACATATATAGTGAAGAAGTAAATAAAAAGGCATTAGGAGCCTTTGATGATAAGAGATTTATTTTAGATAATGGAATAGATTGTGTTCCATATGGATATTGTATGATAGAGTGTATAAAATAGATTATGTTTTAACGATGGGAAGATGGGTTAGGTTTTTTTAAGGGCTACCTTGCTGGTTTTTCACAATGTATAAATGGTTAAACCAAGTATTAATCAAACTAAAGAGTGGAGAAAATCTCAGTCTTGGTATATAAATGGAAAACATAATGAATGTGAAAAATATCAAATAAGTCTTATTGAAAAAATAACTAAAACAAAGGTAAATAAAACAAATAAGCGAATTAATTTAAAAACTAGTAAGTTAGAGGATGTAAAGAAAAAAATGAATATCCTTGAATGGACTGAAAACTTTGATGGTTATCAATTGAACAATGAAAAACAATTTACTATAATCTCAAAATGATATGTGGCTCAGGAGGTGGTCAGATGAGAGCATTAAGAGAAGTTTATCATTTCGTAATGGCACAAATGGGGTATCTTCAAAAATATAAAGATTCAAATGTTTTGTTTGTCAATATTTTAGATGGGGATTATTGTGCAAAGAAAATTAAACTATTGAAGGAATTTGAGAATGAACAAATCTTTATAGGTTCAATGAGTGAGCTGTTCAACCCCCAGGTGTTCAATTCAATGAGGTTCAACCTCCAGGTTAAAAGGGGAGACAAATAAATATACCTTGGGATAAAAAGGGGATTTATTTTTAGGGAAAAAAATATGAATCGCTGAAAATCCCCCATTCATTTACATGGGGAAAAGTGAGCCAGAATCAGTATTCTTACCCTACTTATATATATATATATATATCAATATATATATGTATATATCAATATATATATATATATATATATATATATATATATATATATATATATATATATATATATATATATATATATATATATATATATATATATATATATATATATATATATATATATCAATATATATATATATATCAATATATATATATATATATATATATATATATCAATATATATATATATCAATATATATATATATCAATATATATATATCAATATATATCAATATATATATATATATATATATCAATATATATATATATATATATATATATATATATATATATATATCAATATATATATATATATATATCAATATATATATATATATATATATATATATATATATATATATATATATATATATATATATATATATATATATCAATATATATCAATATATATATATATATATCAATATATATATATCAATATATATATATATATATATATATATATATATATATATCAATATATATATATATATATATCAATATATATATATATATATATATATATCAATATATATATATATATCAATATATATATATATATATATCAATATATATATATATATATATCAATATATATATATATATATATCAATATATATATATATATATATCAATATATATATATATATATATATATATATCAATATATATATATCAATATATATATATCAATATATATATATATATCAATATATCAATATATATATATATATATATATATATATATATATATATCAATATATATATATATATATATATATATATATATATATATATATATCAATATATATATATATATATATATATATATATATATATATATATATATATATATATATATATATATATATATATATATATATATATATATATATATATATATATATATATATATATATATATATATATATATATATATATATATATATATATATATATATATATATATATATATATATATATATATATATATATATATATATATATATATATATATATATATATATATATATATATATATATATATATATATATATATATATATATATATATATATATATATATATATATATATATATATATATATATATATATATATATATATATATATATATATATATCAATATATATATTTATATATATATATATATATATATATCAATATATATATATATATATATATATATATATATATATATATATATATATATATATATATATATATATCAATATATATATATATATATATATATCAATATATATATATATATATATATATATATATATATATATATATATATATATATATATATATATATATATATATATATATATATATATATATATATATATATATATATATATATATATATATATATATATATATATATATATATATATATATATATATATATATATATATATATATATATATATATATATATATATATATATATATATCAATATATATATATATATATATATATATATATCAATATATATATATATATATATATATCAATATATATCAATATATATATCAATATATATATATATATATATATATATATATATATATATATATATATATATCAATATATATATATATATATATATATATATATATATCAATATATATATATATATATATATATATATATATATATATATATATATATATATATATATCAATATATATATATATCAATATATATATATATATATATATCAATATATATATCAATATATATATATATATAAATATATATCAATATATATATATATATATATATATATCAATATATATCTATATATATATATATATAAATATATATAAATATATATATATATATATATATATATATATATATATATATATATATATATATATATATATATATATCAATATATATATATATATATATATATATATATATATCAATATATATATATCAATATATATATATCAATATATATATATCAATATATATATATATATATATATATATATATCAATATATATATATCAATATATATATATATCAATATATATATATATCAATATATATATATATATATATATATATATATATCAATATATATATATATCAATATATATATATATCAATATATATATATATCAATATATATATATATATATATATATATCAATATATATATATATATCAATATATATATATATCAATATATATATATATATATATATATATATATATATATCAATATATATATATCAATATATATATATATATATATATATATATATATATATATATATATATATATATATATATATATATATATATATATATATATATATATATATATATATATATATATCAATATATATATATATATATATATATATATATATATATATATATATATATATATATATATATATATATATATATATATATATATATATATATATATATATATATATATATATATATATATATATATATATATATATATATATATATATATATATATATATATATCAATATATATATATATATATATCAATATATATATATATATCAATATATATATATATCAATATATATATATATATATATATATATATATATATATATATATATATATATATCAATATATATATATATATATATATATATATATATATATATATATATATATATATATATATATATATATATATATATATCAATATATATATATATATATATCAATATATCAATATATATATATATCAATATATCAATATATATATATATATCAATATATATATATATATATATATATATATATATATATATATATATATATATATATATATATATATATATATATATATATATATATCAATATATATATATATATATATATATATATATATATATATATATATATATATATATATATATATATATATATATATATATATATATATATATATATATATATATATATATATATATATCAATATATATATATATCAATATATATATATATATATATATATATATCAGTATATATATATATATATATCAGTATATATATATATATATATATCAGTATATATATATATATATCAATATATATATATATCAATATATATATATATATCAATATATATATATATATCAATATATATATATATATATATATATATATATATATATATATATATATATATATCAGTATATATATATATATATATATATCAGTATATATATATATATATATATATATATATATATATATATATATATATATCAGTATATATATATATATATATATATCAATATATATATATATATATATATATATATATATATCAATATATATATATATATCAATATATATATATATATATCAATATATATATATATATCAATATATATCAATATATGTCAATATATATCAATATATATATATATCAATATATATATATATATATCAATATATATATCTATAAATATATATCTATATATATATAATATATATATATATATATCAATATATATATATATCAATATATATATCAATATATATCAATATATGTCAATATATATATTGATATATATATTGATATATATATTGATATATATATTGATATATATATCTATAAATATATATCTATATATATATAAATATATATATATATCAATATATATATATATCAATATATATATCAATATATATATCAATATATATATCAATATATATCTATATATATAAATATATATCTATATATATATACATATATATATATATATATATATATATATATATATATATATATATATATATATATCAATAAATATATATATATATATATATATATATATATATATATATATATATATATCAATAAATAAATATATATATATATATCAATATATATATATATATATATATATATATATATATATATATATATATATATATATCAATATATATATATATATATATATAGTGGGACCCGCTTCATAGAATCACTTTGGGCCGGACAAATTTGATTCTTATAAGCGGGTGATTCTAATATCCGAGTTCACCAGAGTTGTGGAGTATCAAGCGGATCTAATGTCGAGTACACATACGGAGACAAATACTCAGCAT
>NW_028223385.1:0-11000 GCF_056783735.1 Eptatretus burgeri
AAAGATAGTAAAAGAAAAACGGCTATCCTGAAGAGTCGCAGCACGTATAAATGACATGTATTCCCACTAGACAACGGGTTTGGGCCTAACTACACATGCACTTACCGAGATACCTCACCTAAGGGACCTGAATGGTGGTTTGCGAATCTGGTAACCACAACAATATACTTAAATAAAACGGCTGTGTATTCCAAAGATACAGAAGTGTTGATATTATCTCCAGGTCATACAGAATTCACAGTTCGAATTAAAATAAATTTTTATAAAGAAGGGCGTATTGTTTGCATGAGAATAGAACAATGGCGGTATGATATGAATGATGTGGAGTATAATTGGTAATTTACAATTGACCTTGAAGACTTGGAACAATGAAATCAGTCTCGTAAGGAAGAATATTATCCACTTGGTATAGAGAATGAGTTTTGTGGAGCCACAATTAGTAAACAACAAATATAAGAATTTAATAAGGGTAAATATAATAATGGTTTTGCCCTAGTTTATATCATGAAAACAGAAAAAACAGGATTATATATAATAAGAAAGGAAATACAAAATGATTTAACTATGGGAAGATGGGGAGGTGTTTCGTGTCATAATATTATTCCAACATATATTTCTAATACATAAATGACGGCAATAAGGCTTCAAGAAAATTATCATTTCTGTGTCCAAGCATACCTTCAAGAAAAGGGTATTCGGTATTTTAATAAATATGTTATACAACATAAGAATGAGGTATTTTCAATAAAAGATTGGCATTATGCTGATGTTGATAAACCGCCAACTTTAGATTTAATTTGAATGTTAAATCATGAAAAAATTATACATTTAAGAAAATGTAAGGCTCTTTTAGAAATTCAAAATAAATTGTATTGGTTTCCTGTTGTAAAAAAAATTATTTTGGATACAGGAATAACAAGAAATCCTGATGAATATATGTATGATATTCTCTGGGGTGAGTAGGGTAAGAATACTGATTCTGGCTCACTTTTCCCCATGTAAATGAATGGGGGATTTTCAGCGATTCCCTTTTTTTTTCCCTAAAAATAAACCCCCTTTTTATCCCAAGGTATATTTATTTGTCTCCCCTTTTAACTTGGAGGTTGAACCTCATTGAATTGAACACCTGGGGGTTGAACAGCTCACTCATTGAACCTATAAAGATTTGTTCATTCTCAAATTCCTTCAATAGTTTAATTTCCTTTGCACAATAATCCCCATCTAAAATATTGACAAACAAAACATTTGAATCTTTATATTTTTGAAGATACCCCTTTTGTGCCATTACGAAATGATAAACTTCTCTTAATGCTCTCATCTGGCCACCTCCTGAGCCACATATCATTTTGAGATTATAGTAAATTGTTTTTTCATTGTTCAATTGATAACCATCAAAGTTTTCAGTCCATTCAAGGATATTCATTTTTTTCTTTACATCCTCTAACTTACTAGTTTTTAAATTAATTCGCTTATTTGTTTTATTTACCTTTGTTTTAGTTATTTTTTTCAATAAGACTTATTTGATATTTTTCACATTCATTATGTTTTCCATTTATATACCAAGACTGAGATTTTCTCCACTCTTTAGTTTGATTAATACTTGGTTTAATCATTTATATATTGTGAAAAAACGCGGCGGTAGCCCTTAAAAAACCCTAACCCATCTTCCCATCATTAAAACATAATCTATTTTATACACTCTATCATACAATATCCATATGGAACACAATCTATTCCATTATCTAAAATAAATCTCTTATCATCAAAGGCTCCTAATGCCTTTTTATTTACTTCTTCACTATATATGTTATGTTTATAACTTCTTATTGTATTCATTTTCCTATATTCTTCTTTCTTATTCATCAAACAATTATAATAATTTCTAAAAGTTATTGATTTCTTTATTACATATTTCTTTATTCCCTTTAACCTCTTATCAATCTGTTCACCATACTTATAAGCATATGCCTTTGCTCTCAATCCAATAAACTCACTCATTACTTTTCCACCCAACTCATCCTTAAACTTACCAATAACCTTTTCATTCTTTTTGGAGAATAACTCACTCTTCTTGCTGAAATTACTTGTATCATATACTCCAATATTTTTCTTCATATCTTCATAAACATCATCAGTTTTTATATCTAGGATAAAACTATCAGTGTCCATATACAACAATGAAACATTTTCACCATACTCTTTCTTTAAGTCATTATACAAATAATCATACATCAATATCTTTGATAAATCAAGAACTGCTGTTCCAATATAAATTGGTTTATCCATTACAATACTTTCTTTTTTCATATGAATTGCAGAAAAGTTCTCTGAAAAAACCTCTTCTCTCTCAAAACTTGGTTTATTTATCAATCTCGAAGCTTCTTTCCAAGATGTTGCGAATCTAATGTTTTGCCTGTTTCTAACATTTTCCATAGTCTTTCCAAATACAGCATTATTCATTAATTTATAAAAGTCCCCTTCAAATTTTACTTTTGTATTTGCTCTCATATCTGTATTGAATTGAATATACTTTTTCACCCAAGGACTTTGTTTAAATTTTAAAACTCTATGAATTTTAGCTACTCTCAATCCTTCTCTCAAAAACTGTTTTAAGCTTCTCTGATGTAAAACATATCCCTCTTTATCATAGAATGTTGTTAATAACTTTTCTGTTGATTTGCCTTTAATATTAAAACTTTTATGATAATCACTGAACCATTCTTTCTTTGGGGTTTCTTTCTCACATGCAAAAGGAAGGTCTTTATGCTTATTATGAAGAACACTCGGGTACCTCAAATCAACTTCAAAATAATAACCTTCTTCTTCGTCATTCAATTCCTCTTGAGAAGAAATAACAATATTCATCAAAGCCTTTTCATAATCCTTTTCTTCCACCCACTCTAATTTACCATAAGGTAGAGATTGAGACATTGCCCATCCATACAAATTATTAGCATCAAAATACATCAAATAATTACTATCTTTTTCACTATCATAATTTGGGAGATATTTATTATTTGCTTTCGCATATCTTTTTGAACATACTTGTGATATTCCACCTCTCTTGGACTTCTCAATCATCAAAAGCATATCAACATCACTGATTAAATCTATATCTTGTTTTGTCATTTTCAACATTGCACTCCAAGCTAAACCAGGAGCTGTGAAATAGTGGGCAGGGTCTAATCCATACCAATTTTTATTATGACAGAGTGTTCTAAAAGCCTCAAACACATCAGCTAACAATAAAACATCTGTTTTTAGATATAAATCATGATATTCTCCAAGGTTCTTTATCTTAAATATTTTCCATATTTCTTGTGCGTGTTTATATTCCTTATCACTTATCTCTTCTTCATAAAGGTTATTATAGAAACTTTCTTTTGAAGGAAGTTGTGTTTCTTTAAATCTCATAAATGAATCCATATAATCATAAGGATAAATTCCCTTACTTGTAAGAATTTTCTCTTTACTTTGAATTTCATTCCTTGTTTGAATTTCCTCTCTCGTAAGAATTCCTTCTTTAATCAGAATTTCATCTTTAATCTGAATTTCCTCTTTAGTTCGAATTTTCTTTATAATTAGAATTTCATCTTCAGTTAGAATTTCTTCATTAATTAGAGTTTCCTCTTTACTTTGAATTCTCTCTTTAATCTGAATTTCCTCTTTAGTGAGAATTTCCTCTTTTGGAAAGAATGAATTAAGATTTGGAAAAGAGTCCGTGGAGCTTAGATTTGATGCGAGGTAGGCTAGTGGTGTTCCCATAAACTTGTAAGAATCTAGAAACCTAATACGAGTTAAAGGTTTTGTGAATATCATTTTTGAAAATGAAATATACTTTTGACTTGTGTTTGTTATGGCAGAAATATTCCCTGGTGTTTTTGAAAGTTCATTTATAAATAGATGTGTATCATAGTTGGCGCTGTTGTGAAGAAAGACTGGAATAAAAGAAGGTAATTTATAATTAAGATTACAACAGGAATGAGCGGGACCTCTATATTTACCAGTAAGATGACAATGGTCTCTAACTTTAGACTCCTTAATTTCCCCCTCACAAATATGACAGATATTGTTCATTCTAAATTCTAATTTTTCTTCTTTGGTTAATTTCATCGGTTCATTTGTTTCTTTCATTAATTTAGTGAGTCTTATACAATCCTTTTCTAATCGTTTTACAAACTCTTGTGAAGCATTTTTTCCACGATAATGTTCAAGTTTGTTATACTTTTCTCCAACAGATGATTTGATATAATAACAGAAACCACAAGGAATATGTTTTTGATATTTATTTGTATATGGTTCTTTTGGATTAGGAGAAGCAGTATTTATCTTTTTAAGGATACATTCAAAATCAGCGTATATCACAAATGGGTGCATGATAGATTTATTATAATCTTCAAAAGAAATCTTTTCACCAGGTTTAGGCATTGTAATTACAGCTGATTTATGATTACTACAATATTTTGAATGTTGTTCTAATCGTTCTTTTGTATGAAATGAATTAAGACATCGCTTACAAGGATATATTTTGTTTGCTGTTCTGAATACCTGAGAAGAGATTAATCTTGATAAATTATTGATGTATGTGTAATGTGAATTCTTTCCAACACTAAAATATAAAAGGTCAATGTGTTTCTTCATTTTTATAGTTGTTTGAAATTTTTAATATCTGAACTTTGTTTGTATCCGTTAATCCATATACATTAATAGAAAGATTATTCTTTTTCTCAAATTTAGGAATATCTGTTAGTGGCATTGGGAATTTAAAATCTTTAATGTCTAAGGTATTCTCATATTTCATATATTGTTTTACTCTTTCTGAATTACATTTTGGTGGATGAAAGTGAGCAAGAACAGACCAGAGAAAACATTTATTATCATTGTTCTTAATATTAACAACTGCCTTCTTTAGTTTTATTTCTTTTGGTAATTCAATGTAAGAAGAAGCTTTAAGAGGGTTTGATTTTAGAATGTGTATATCTAAAAAGATGATTTTTTTTAATATTGAATCCACTTCCTACCACTGTATTATCAACATCCTCCTCTTGTCTTGATAGTTCTTCATAAACCCCACTATTCAAAAATCTTGAAATGATGTTATAAAATGAAGACCTGTTCTCATATAAGGAGTATGTTCTTCATCTTGTCTTTTCATATTCATTTTCACTCCCATATAAAACTTTAAAGTTTTCATTTCTTTTAATGTCTTTTTAATAAATTTTTCAACATCGGGTTTCACTATTTCAATTGATTCAGCTATTGATGATGGACTGGGTTCTCCAAATTGAAAAATCCTTATTTTTATATGCCCTTTAAATGCCCCATCAGTGTTTTCAATATAATAGTCTCCCTTTACTTTAAACTCATTTTTCTTGTGTTTTTGTGATTGAAGATGTTTATTATAACTACTCTTCAAAACATCCTTTGAACAGATATCACAATGTTTTCTTTCCAACTCAAGAGGAGATATTTTATGAAATAGATTAAATGTGTGTTTGTTGGTTCGGAGGTGTTTTCTATAATGTTTATATTCGTGACTACAAACATCGCAGTACGTTGTATTCACCATATTTATAGAATAAAACTTTGCTTAAACTAAAATTTTCTTGATGAAAATTTCGTTTAATTTATAGGTGAATCTGTGCTTAAAAACATTTTATCCTCCAACTTTTTCACTTAATAAATACAATGTTTCAAGACACAAAAGACAAGTTTCAATCAATCTCTTCATCTGTTAAAGATACTGAGAAATATGTCAAGGATGTAAAATTGAACAAAGATAAATATAACAACTATTGGATAAAAACTATTATGGTAAATAATATGAGTTCTTCAATTTCCTTCAGTGGAAGGGCTTTTAGTATACCTGGTAGAACATCAACTAAAGTATCTCTAACAAAAGTTTCTCCCCTCCTTCTGGTAATATACTCAAAACTAGAAAAAGCAATGAAACAAGAAAAAGTATCAAAAAACAAAAACCTTATGGATGAAGCTTTGGAAAGAAAAGATAAGACCATCTGTAATATGCAAGGAGAAATTTGTATTTTTTTCAACAACCCTAAAGATGTAAATCCTGATGAAATAAAGGATGTTAATATATCGGGTGAAATGACATTTCGTTCAATAGTAGTTAACGATAATTTTAAAATTACCTTTAATATAAAAAATGTTGTCGTTGAATCTGATAATGAAAAAAAGTATATCGATATCGATGGTAATATTATTAAATATTAGTCAATATACAACTGAAAGTATAGGTGAATTTCAGTTTAAGTAAAGTTTTACTTTATAAATATGCTAGACTTTCCTGATTCTCCATATGACAAATTTGAGAATTGTCCTGCGTGTGAAAGACGGGGATTAAACACAGAGTCAAAAGCCTATAAACAATGTATATTCTGTGATTATCTTCTAATTAATGATAATAAAAAATATAAAAAGGAAAATAATTCTTTTAGATTTACACCAAAAATGAATTACTTTTCAAGATTGATTAGAGAAATGAATGTAAAGTATGAGGGTGATAACACACCTTTCCTTACAAGGGAAGAAACTGAACGTATAAGAGAAATGTTCAAAGGATTGTTGTTGTATATTATTCATGGATGTAATTTTCAGGGAAATATCAACACAAGATATTGTATAAATAAAATAATGGATTATCTTGCAATTAAACCTGAACTTAGGATAAAATATAGAGTTTCTAAAAAAGCCAATAATAAATTAAATAACCTGTTTTTCAAATATATAAATGAATGATTTTTTACCTATTTGGGAAAATAAGATAAAATTTAACAACCATAAAAATCTCCCAAATTCATTAAGATGTCTCATAGTTGGTTCAAGTGGATGTGGAAAAACCTGCTTACTTTTAAAAATGCTCCTCACTCCCAACTTTTTAGATTATGATAATTTTCACAAAGTCGAGTTTTCAACCAGAGTATCAACTACTCTCACAAGGTTTTAATGCTGGTCTTCAAAAAGAAGATATAATCGGTTTATTTAAACGTCAAAAAAACCTAAATGATTATAACATTGAAGATATAATTCAACTATTTTGTGATACACAGAGATGTAAAAAGAAATCAAATCCTATAACTTGTATTCTTAGTGATAATACGGATGATGTACCGTCTCCCCAAGATTTGGATAAATCAAAAAAGAACCTCGTTATCTTTGATGATTGTGTTAACGAGAGAAACCAAACGGTAATGGACAGCTACTACACAAGAGGGAGACATTCTTCTTGTAATTGTATTTATCTTAGTCAATCGTACTTTCAACTTCCTCGTCGTTCCATCAGAAACAATGCTAATACTTTTATTTTATTCAAGTTAAATTCAATAGATATCAATAATTTTTGGAGAGATAATTGTTCTACATTATGTAGTAAAACGAAATTTGAGGATTACATGAAGCACACGACTGAAAAATATAAATATATTGTTGTGAAACAAGATGAGATATTAAGGGATATATTTTTTGTTTTATAAACAATTACATATATAAATGACAACTATTATTATAAATCTTGTGGGTAAATCTGCTTCTGGAAAAAACTTTCATAAATCAAGGTTCTTGTGTAGTACAAATGAGAATATTGTAAATTTACTTAAAAAACACCCCGTGATACGCATTGTATCAACAACAACTAGAGCAATAAGACCTGGAGAAATAAAAGGTGAAGATTATCACTATATTTCAGTGGAGGAACATATGCGATTGAGGAATGAAGGACAAATATTTGAGGAGGTTTCTCTTGGAACAACAAAATATTCACATTGTAAGAGTGAGTTAAGGAAACTAAAATCTGGTGGTGTTGGGATATTAGAAACTAATCCAGAAGGAACGAGACAAATTATTAAATATCTGAGCGGAGTGAAGATTTTATCATTCAGTTTTGATGTTGATGAAGAAACTCAACGCAAACGTATGAAAAGCAGAGATGCAAGTATTAGTGAAGAAGAAATTACAACTCGCATTAATGTTAATAAAGAATTTGATGAAATATTTAAAGAAAAGGATTTATTTGAACACATCTACTTGAATGATGAAGAAAAGGAAAATTTCCCTGTTAATCTTTACAATTCATTAAATGATATTTTACAATAAATAAATGGATACAAAAGAAAGAGCAAGAAGATTTAAGGAACATCAAGAGTTGGTTTCAAAAGTTGTAAAACAACAGGAAGACATAAAGAAGAAACGCAGACAGAAACTAACGGGCGAAGAAGCATTTGAAAGAAAACAAGAGAAATTTTTTAAACCACTTTTAAAAACTTCCCAAGAAAAAATGAAAGATGTTTCCACAGTTCCCACAGTAGAATATACTCCCAGAAAGCTTCAAATGTTAAAAGATTTCAGTCAAATGACGGAGGAAGAATTCGAGCATTTAGGAGAATTAGAATATGATGATGAAGGTTTATTTCAACAACTGGAAGAGATTAATCAACCCCCTGATTATATTGTGAATGCTGTTCAAAACAATGAATATTCAGCGGATTCAAAAACCAAAGCAGGACTCATTCCAACAGAACAACCAGCAATATTTCATCTTGTTCAAGAAAAGGTATTGATATTTAATGATGAATTAAGGTTCTTAAGTTCTGCTCAACCCCTGTTAAACTAACTCCGAGATTAATGTTTCTTCTCACAAAAGATGGAAGACAAGGTTCAACTGTGAGGGATGAATCAAAGTATATTGATAAACCATTGGATATGGAAAATAATGATGATAGAGTATATATTGATTTGCTGAACACTCTAAATTATAAGGTTATTCTTTCTGGTAAAAGTAGGAAGAATGAGAAGGAGAAACACATTATTCAGGCTTTAAGTATCCTTGGTTCAGGTATTAGTTTTCTTCCAAATGACCCATCGCAATTAGTTAATAGACTGTTATTGTTGTTAGGCAGTAAGAAGGCTGGAAATAACAATTGTTTTAATGAAGCATCAGCCATTTTAGACCAGTTGATGAACATGAAAATAATTAATAAATCTCAATATAAAGACATTTTATCTCATATTAAATAAGATGAGAAGCACAATCCTGAGTTTTAATTTCACAACAAGCGACCACACATCTTCATTCCCATACCCACTACAACTTGACACAACAAAAGAATATGAGGCATCTTTATTGTCCATGGAAACTTATAATACCTTATT
The DNA here is from genome assembly GCF_056783735.1 of Eptatretus burgeri. Taxonomy (NCBI): domain Eukaryota; kingdom Metazoa; phylum Chordata; class Myxini; order Myxiniformes; family Myxinidae; genus Eptatretus; species Eptatretus burgeri. The sequence goes on from NW_028223385.1 coordinate 9,169, forward strand.
TAATATAACCGAGAAAAATGACAAGTTTAGTTATAATCCGGGAAGTGGATACAAAACGATAACAGTCTCACCCGGAGCATACGAGATTTCTCAAATATCTTCCGAAATTGCTCGTCTTATGAAAGAACAGGGTGATGAACCAAAAAATATTGTTATAAACATTCAAAAACATACTTCAAAATCAACGATTAAAGTTAAAAATAACTACAAGGTTGATTTCACAATTGATAATTCATTTAGAGAGTTATTAGGTTTCTCCTCAAAAAAGATTGAAACTAATGGGACGTTTTACAGTGATAATGTCATTCAAATATCCTCAGGAATAAATTCGGTGTTAATTCACTGTGATTTGATTGATGGTGCTTATAATGATGGAAAAAAAACAAATACAATATTTTCATTCAGCGCATACTCAACCCCAATTGGTTATAAATTCAATATGGAACCTAAAAATTTGGTTTATCTACCTGTGTCAGGAAAAAACCATACACAGAGTAAATTTTAGGATTACCGACCAAGATAATCGTGTGATTTCTTTTAATGGAGAAGTTATATCCATCAGAATTCACCTACGTGAAGTTTTTCAATAAATAAATACGATGGTTATTGTGAGGAAACACGAGTTGGGAAAATATAAAATAATTACAGGGGATGGGATGTTCCTTTCCCCGTACTACAAGGGTGAAGGTATGTATCTTGGTAGAGGATACTATAAACCTAAGAGACAAAGGGGTGTCGGACATCAATTTAGAGGAGATGGGATAATTGATACTCTCATGGGTATTGGTTCAACTATTCTTAAACATAAAGACCTAATTGGTTCAACTGCTTCTGCTGTGGGAAATGTAGCAGGTGCTGTAAAGAGTATAAAAGATGCTCAGAAGGAATCTCATAAATTACAAGCAATAAAAGAAATTAAGAAAGGTAAAACTCAGTTGTCCCCCCAAGAACGACAGAAAATAATTCAAATACTTGGATCAGGGTTTCAAAAGTTTTAACATCTTTTTTCCTAAATAAATACAAGTATGGAAGCAATTGATAGTATCTATGATTTGGATGATACTATTATTATCTTAAACTCCACTAAAAAAGAAGATTACTTCAAGGTAAATGCAATAACTGGAACAGACTGGAATACAAATGGTACAAAAAGTTTAATATAAATAATCAACAAACCTATTTGAATCTCTCCGAAAGTTTCTTGTTGTGTAAATTTAAATTCACTAAGGCTGGGAATAACACAAACGCTACACTTGTAAATGATTTCTTCTGGAAAATGTTTGATAGTGTGCGATTGTATATTGGAACACAAGAAGTTGAAGCGGTTGATTATTCCTCTGCTGTATCTGAAATGATGAAATTTACACTCTATACATTCAGTGATAGAATGGGAAAGGGGTCTGTCGAAGGTTTTATTCCTGATATGTCAACGGGAACAAACACAGACCCTGGATATATTCAAAGGAAAGGAATGTATAATGATGATACAAAAGCAGAAAATAGTTTTACTGTGGCAGTTCCTCTTAAAGGTATATTTGGATTTTGTGATTATGATAAAGTTCTGTGTGGTCTTAAAATTAGATTTCAACTACAAAGGAATGATAATGAAAATAGATTGCTTTTTGGTGTTGGTAGTGCTTTTGGTGAACAGAATAAATTTGTAATTGAGGAGATGAGTTGGTATATCAGTGAATATACTCCTAATCTTAAAACAGAAGAGATGTTGAATCGAAGACTTAACTCAAAGAAACACTCAGTGTATCATACCTCAAAAGAAGATGTCAACACGTTAAACTCAATCAAACTACTTACACGTGGAATTTGGGTGTTCT
>NW_028223387.1:0-11000 GCF_056783735.1 Eptatretus burgeri
AGAGAGAGACAGTGCCGAGAGAGAGAGACAGTGCCGAGAGAGAGAGACAGTGCCGAGAGAGAGAGACAGTGCCGAGAGAGAGAGAGAGTGCCGAGAGAGAGAGACAGTGGGGAGAGAGAGAGAGGGAGAGCGGAGAGAGAGAGACAGGGCGGAGAGAGAGAGAGAGTGTCGTGAGAGAGAGAGAGAGAGAGAGTGCCGAGAGAGAGAGAGTGCCGAGAGAGAGAGAGAGAGTGCCGAGAGAGAGAGTGCCGAGAGAGAGACGAGAGAGTGCCGAGAGAGAGACGAGAGAGTGCCGAGAGAGAGACGAGAGAGACGAGAGAGAGCCGAGAGAGACGAGACAGTGCCGAGAGAGAGAGACAGTGCCGAGAGAGAGAGACAGTGCCGAGAGAGAGAGACAGTGCCGAGAGAGAGAGACAGTGCCGAGAGAGAGAGACAGTGCCGAGAGAGAGAGACAGTGCCGAGAGAGAGAGACAGTGCCGAGAGAGAGAGACAGTGCCGAGAGAGAGAGACAGTGCCGAGAGAGAGAGAGAGACAGTGCCGAGAGAGAGAGAGAGAGTGCCGAGAGAGAGAGAGAGAGAGAGAGAGAGTGCCGAGAGAGAGAGAGAGAGAGTGCCGAGAGAGAGAGAGAGAGTGCCGAGAGAGAGAGAGAGAGAGAGAGAGAGAGAGAGAGTGCCGAGAGAGAGAGACAGTGCCGAGACAGAGAGGCAGTGCCGAGAGAGAGAGACAGTGCCGAGAGAGAGAGACAGTGCCGAGCGAGAGACAGTGCCGAGAGAGAGACAGTGCCGAGAGAGACAGACAGTGCCGAGAGAGAGAGAGCCGAGAGAGAGAGACAGTGCCGAGAGAGAGAGAGAGAGAGAGCCGAGAGAGAGAGACAGTGCCGAGAGAGAGAGAGAGAGTGCCGAGAGAGAGAGAGAGTGCCGAGAGAGAGAGTGCCGAGAGAGAGAGAGAGAGTGCCGAGAGAGAGAGAGAGAGTGCCGAGAGAGAGAGAGAGAGAGTGCCGAGAGAGAGAGAGAGAGTGCCGAGAGAGAGAGAGAGAGTGCCAAGAGAGAGAGAGAGAGAGTGCCGAGAGAGAGACGAGAGAGCCGAGAGAGAGCCGAGAGAGAGAGAGAGCCGAGAGAGAGAGAGAGAGTGCCGAGAGAGAGAGAGAGAGAGAGTGCCGAGAGAGAGAGACAGTGCCGAGAGAGAGAGACAGTGCCGAGAGAGAGAGAGAGACAGTGCCGAGAGAGAGAGAGACAGTGCCGAGAGAGAGAGAGACAGTGCCGAGAGAGAGAGAGAGTGCCGAGAGAGAGAGACAGTGCCGAGAGAGAGAGACAGTGCCGAGAGAGAGAGACAGTGCCGAGAGAGAGAGAGAGAGAGAGAGAGAGAGAGAGAGAGAGAGAGAGAGAGAGAGAGAGAGAGAGAGAGTGCCGAGAGAGAGAGAGAGTGCCGAGAGAGAGAGAGAGTGCCGAGAGAGAGAGAGAGTGCCGAGAGAGAGACGAGAGAGCCGAGAGGGAGCCGAGAGAGACGAGAGAGAGCCGAGAGAGAGAGAGAGTGCCGAGAGAGAGAGACAGTGCCGAGAGAGAGAGACAGTGCCGAGAGAGAGAGACAGTGCCGAGAGAGAGAGACAGTGCCGAGAGAGAGAGACAGTGCCGAGAGAGAGAGACAGTGCCGAGAGAGAGAGACAGTGCCGAGAGAGAGACAGTGCCGAGAGAGAGAGAGACAGTGCCGAGAGAGAGAGACAGTGCCGAGAGAGAGAGACAGTGCCGAGAGAGAGAGACAGTGCCGAGAGAGAGAGACAGTGCCGAGAGAGAGAGACAGTGCCGAGAGAGAGAGACAGTGCCGAGAGAGAGAGACAGTGCCGAGAGAGAGAGACAGTGCCGAGAGAGAGAGACAGTGCCGAGAGAGAGAGACAGTGCCGAGAGAGAGAGACAGTGCCGAGAGAGAGAGAGTGCCGAGAGAGAGAGAGAGAGAGAGAGTGCCGAGAGAGAGAGAGAGAGAGTGCCGAGAGAGAGAGAGAGAGAGTGCCGAGAGAGAGACGAGAGAGCCGAGAGAGTGCCGAGAGAGAGAGAGAGAGTGCCGAGAGAGAGAGAGAGAGTGCCGAGAGAGAGAGAGAGAGAGTGCCGAGAGAGAGAGAGAGAGAGTGCCGAGAGAGAGAGAGAGAGTGCCGAGAGAGAGAGACAGTGCCGAGAGAGAGAGACAGTGCCGAGAGAGAGAGACAGTGCCGAGAGAGAGAGACAGTGCCGAGAGAGAGAGAGAGTGCCGAGAGAGAGAGAGAGTGCCGAGAGAGAGAGAGAGTGCCGAGAGAGAGAGAGAGTGCCGAGAGAGAGAGAGTGCCGAGAGAGAGAGAGAGAGTGCCGAGAGAGAGAGAGAGAGAGAGAGAGAGAGAGAGTGCCGAGAGAGAGAGAGAGAGAGAGTGCCGAGAGAGAGAGAGAGAGAGTGCCGAGAGAGAGAGAGAGAGAGAGAGAGTGCCGAGAGAGAGACGAGAGAGCCGAGAGAGAGACGAGACAGCCGACAGAGAGCCGAGAGACAGACAGAGTGCCGAGAGAGAGAGAGAGAGAGAGGGCCGAGGGAGAGAGAGAGAGAGAGAGAGAGAGAGAGAGTGCCGAGAGAGAGAGACAGAGTGCAGAGAGAGAGAGAGACAGAGTGCCGAGAGAGACGAGAGAGTGCCGAGAGAGAGAGACAGAGTGCCGAGAGAGAGAGAGACAGAGTGCCGAGAGAGAGAGACAGTGCCGAGAGAGAGAGACAGTGCCGAGAGAGAGAGACAGTGCCGAGAGAGAGAGAGAGTGCCGAGAGAGAGAGAAGTGCCGAGAGAGAGAGAGTGCCGAGAGAGAGAGACAGTGCCGAGAGAGAGAGACAGTGCCGAGAGAGAGAGACAGTGCCGAGAGAGAGAGACAGTGCCGAGAGAGAGAGAGAGACAGTGCCGAGAGAGAGAGAGAGACAGTGCCGAGAGAGAGAGAGAGACAGTGCCGAGAGAGAGAGACAGTGCCGAGAGAGAGAGAGAGAGAGAGAGAGAGAGAGTGCCGAGAGAGAGAGAGAGAGAGTGCCGAGAGAGAGAGAGAGAGAGTGCCGAGAGAGAGAGAGAGTGCCGAGAGAGAGCCGAGAGGGAGCCGAGAGAGACGAGAGAGTGCCGAGAGAGAGAGAGACAGAGTGCCGAGAGAGAGAGAGAGAGTGCCGAGAGAGAGAGAGAGAGCCGAGAGAGAGAGAGAGAGAGAGAGCCGAGAGAGAGCCGAGAGAGAGAGAGAGTGCCGAGAGAGAGAGAGAGTGCCGAGAGAGAGAGAGAGAGAGAGTGCGAGTGCCGAGAGAGAGAGAGAGTGCCGAGAGAGAGAGAGAGAGAGAGTGCCGAGAGAGAGACAGAGTGCCGAGAGAGAGAGAGACAGTGCCGAGAGAGAGAGACAGTGCCGAGAGAGAGAGACAGTGCCGAGAGAGAGAGACAGTGCCGAGAGAGAGAGACAGTGCCGAGAGAGAGAGACAGTGCCGAGAGAGAGAGACAGTGCCGAGAGAGAGAGACAGTGCCGAGAGAGAGAGACAGTGCCGAGAGAGAGAGACAGTGCCGAGAGAGAGAGACAGTGCCGAGAGAGAGAGACAGTGCCGAGAGAGAGAGAGAGAGAGAGAGAGAGTGCCGAGAGAGAGAGAGAGAGAGAGAGGGCCAAGAGAGAGAGAGAGAGTGCCGAGAGAGAGAGAGAGACAGTGCCGAGAGAGAGTGCCGAGAGAGAGAGAGAGAGAGTGCCGAGAGAGAGAGAGAGAGAGAGAGTGCCAAGAGAGAGAGAGAGAGAGAGTGCCGAGAGAGAGACGAGAGAGCCGAGAGAGAGCCGAGAGAGAGAGAGAGCCGAGAGAGAGAGAGAGAGAGATGCGAGAGAGAGAGAGAGAGTGTCGAGAGAGAGAGAGAGAGAGTGCCGAGAGAGAGAGAGAGAGTGCCGAGAGAGAGACGAGAGAGAGAGAGAGTGCCGAGAGAGAGAGACAGTGCCGAGAGAGAGAGACAGTGCCGAGAGAGAGAGGCAGTGGCGAGAGAGCGAGAGAGACAGTGCCGAGAGAGAGAGACAGTGCCGAGAGAGAGAGACAGTGCCGAGAGAGAGAGACAGTGCCGAGAGAGAGAGACAGTGCCGAGAGAGAGAGAGACAGTGCCGAGAGAGAGAGAGACAGTGCCGAGAGAGAGAGACAGTGCCGAGAGAGAGAGACAGTGCCGAGAGAGAGAGAGAGAGAGAGTGCCGAGAGAGAGAGAGAGAGAGAGTGCCGAGAGAGAGAGAGAGAGAGAGAGAGAGAGAGAGACAGAGTGCCGAGAGAGAGACGAGAGAGCCGAGAGAGTGCCGAGAGAGACGAGACAGTGCCGAGAGAGAGAGACAGTGCCGAGAGAGAGAGACAGTGCCGAGAGAGAGAGAGACAGTGCCGAGAGAGAGAGACAGTGCCGAGAGAGAGAGAGAGAGAGAGTGCCGAGAGAGAGAGAGAGAGTGCCGAGAGAGAGAGAGAGAGAGAGAGTGCGGAGAGAGAGAGAGAGAGAGTGCCGAGAGAGAGGGAGAGAGTGCCGAGAGAGAGAGAGAGAGAGAGAGAGACAGTGCCGAGAGAGAGAGACAGTGCCGAGAGAGAGAGAGACAGTGCCGAGAGAGAGAGAGAGAGAGAGAGAGAGAGAGAGAGAGAGAGAGAGAGAGAGAGAGAGAGAGAGAGAGAGAGAGAGAGAGAGAGTGCCGAGAGAGAGAGAGTGCGAGAGAGAGAGAGTGCCGAGAGAGAGAGAGAGAGTGCCGAGAGAGAGACGAGAGAGAGAGAGAGTGCCGAGAGAGAGAGACAGTGCCGAGAGAGAGAGAGACAGTGCCGAGAGAGAGAGAGACAGTGCCGAGAGAGAGAGAGAGTGCCGAGAGAGAGAGAGAGAGTGCCGAGAGAGAGAGAGAGAGAGTGCCGAGAGAGAGAGACAGTGCCGAGAGAGAGAGACAGTGCCGAGAGAGAGAGAGACAGTGCCGAGAGAGAGAGACAGTGCCGAGAGAGAGAGACAGTGCCGAGAGAGAGAGACAGTGCCGAGAGAGAGAGACAGTGCCGAGAGAGAGAGACAGTGCCGAGAGAGAGAGACAGTGCCGAGAGAGAGAGAGACAGTGCCGAGAGAGAGAGAGAGTGCCGAGAGAGAGAGAGAGAGAGTGCCGAGAGAGAGAGAGAGAGAGTGCCGAGAGAGAGAGAGAGAGAGTGCCGAGAGAGAGAGAGAGAGAGAGAGAGTGCCGAGAGAGAGAGAGAGTGCCGAGAGAGAGACGAGAGAGCCGAGAGGGAGCCGAGAGAGACGAGAGAGTGCCGAGAGAGAGAGAGAGAGTGCCGAGAGAGAGAGAGACAGAGTGCCGAGAGAGAGAGAGAGAGTGGCGAGAGAGAGAGAGACAGAGTGCCGAGAGAGAGAGAGACAGTGCGGAGAGAGAGAGAGAGACAGTGCCGAGAGAGAGAGAGACAGTGCCGAGAGAGAGAGAGACAGTGCCGAGAGAGAGAGAGACAGTGCCGAGAGAGAGAGAGACAGTGCCGAGAGAGAGAGAGAGAGACAGTGCCGAGAGAGAGAGAGAGAGAGAGAGAGAGAGAGACAGTGCCGAGAGAGAGAGAGAGAGACAGTGCCGAGAGAGAGAGAGAGAGACAGTGCCGAGAGAGAGAGAGAGAGAGACAGTGCCGAGAGAGAGAGAGAGAGACAGTGCCGAGAGAGAGAGAGACAGTGCCGAGAGAGAGAGAGACAGTGCCGAGAGAGAGAGAGACAGTGCCGAGAGAGAGAGAGACAGTGCCGAGAGAGAGAGAGAGAGAGAGAGAGAGAGAGACAGTGCCGAGAGAGAGAGAGACAGTGCCGAGAGAGAGAGAGACAGTGCCGAGAGAGAGAGAGAGAGACAGTGCCGAGAGAGAGAGAGACAGTGCCGAGAGAGAGAGAGACAGTGCCGAGAGAGAGAGAGAGACAGTGCCGAGAGAGAGAGAGAGACAGTGCCGAGAGAGAGAGAGAGACAGTGCCGAGAGAGAGAGAGAGACAGTGCCGAGAGAGAGAGAGACAGTGCCGAGAGAGAGAGAGACAGTGCCGAGAGAGAGAGAGAGAGAGAGACAGTGCCGAGAGAGAGAGAGAGAGACAGTGCCGAGAGAGAGAGAGAGACAGTGCCGAGAGAGAGAGAGAGACAGTGCCGAGAGAGAGAGAGAGAGACAGTGCCGAGAGAGAGAGAGAGAGACAGTGCCGAGAGAGAGAGAGAGACAGTGCCGAGAGAGAGAGAGAGAGACAGTGCCGAGAGAGAGAGAGAGACAGTGCCGAGAGAGAGAGAGAGACAGTGCCGAGAGAGAGAGAGAGAGACAGTGCCGAGAGAGAGAGAGAGACAGTGCCGAGAGAGAGAGAGAGACAGTGCCGAGAGAGAGAGAGAGACAGTGCCGAGAGAGAGAGAGAGACAGTGCCGAGAGAGAGAGAGAGACAGTGCCGAGAGAGAGAGAGAGAGACAGTGCCGAGAGAGAGAGAGAGAGACAGTGCCGAGAGAGAGAGAGAGACAGTGCCGAGAGAGAGAGAGAGAGACAGTGCCGAGAGAGAGAGACAGTGCCGAGAGAGAGAGAGACAGTGCCGAGAGAGAGAGAGACAGTGCCGAGAGAGAGAGAGACAGTGCCGAGAGAGAGAGAGACAGTGCCGAGAGAGAGAGAGACAGTGCCGAGAGAGAGAGAGACAGTGCCGAGAGAGAGAGACAGTGCCGAGAGAGAGAGACAGTGCCGAGAGAGAGAGAGAGAGAGTGCCGAGAGAGAGAGAGAGAGAGTGCCGAGAGAGAGAGAGAGAGCCGAGGGAGAGGCGAGAGAGAGAGAGAGAGCCGAGAGAGAGAGAGGGCCGAGAGAGAGAGAGAGAGAGAGTGCCGAGAGAGAGAGAGAGAGTGCCGAGAGAGAGAGAGAGAGACAGTGCCGAGAGAGAGAGAGACAGTGCCGAGAGAGAGAGAGAGAGAGAGAGAGAGAGAGAGAGTGCCGAGAGAGAGAGAGTGCCGAGAGAGAGAGAGAGAGTGCCGAGAGAGAGACGAGAGAGTGCCGAGAGAGAGACGAGAGAGTGCCGAGAGAGAGAGAGAGTGCCGAGAGAGAGAGACAGTGCCGAGAGAGAGAGACAGTGCCGAGAGAGAGAGAGACAGTGCCGAGAGAGAGAGAGACAGTGCCGAGAGAGAGAGAGAGAGAGAGAGAGTGCCGAGAGAGAGAGAGTGCCGAGAGAGAGAGAGAGAGAGAGAGAGAGAGAGAGAGACAGTGCCGAGAGAGAGAGACAGTGCCGAGAGAGAGAGACAGTGCCGAGAGAGAGAGAGAGTGCAGAGAGAGAGAGAGACAGTGCCGAGAGAGAGAGAGACACTGCCGAGAGAGAGACAGTGCCGAGAGAGAGAGACAGTGCCGAGAGAGAGAGAGAGACAGTGCCGAGAGAGAGAGAGAGAGAGAGACAGTGCCGAGAGAGAGAGACAGTGCCGAGAGAGAGACACAGTGAGAGAGAGAGAGAGAGACAGTGCCGAGAGAGAGAGAGACAGTGCCGAGAGAGAGAGAGACAGTGCCGAGAGAGAGAGAGACAGTGCCGAGAGAGAGAGAGACAGTGCCGAGAGAGAGAGAGACAGTGCCGAGAGAGAGAGAGACAGTGCCGAGAGAGAGAGACAGTGCCGAGAGAGAGAGAGAGAGAGAGAGAGAGAGAGAGTCAGTGCCGAGAGAGAGGGACAGTGCCGAGAGAGAGAGACAGTGCCGAGAGAGAGAGACAGTGCCGAGAGAGAGAGAGACAGTGCGGAGAGGGAGAGAGAGACAGTGCCGAGAGTGAGAGAGTCAGTGCCGAGAGAGAGAGAGACAGTGCCGAGAGAGAGTGAGACAGTGCCGAGAGAGAGAGAGAGACAGTGCCGAGAGAGAGAGACAGTGCCGAGAGAGAGAGAGAGACAGTGCCGAGAGAGAGAGAGACAGTGCCGAGAGAGAGAGAGAGACAGTGCCGAGAGAGAGAGAGACAGTGCCGAGAGAGAGAGAGAGACAGTGCCGAGAGAGAGAGAGAGACAGTGCCGAGAGAGAGAGACAGTGCCGAGAGAGAGAGACAGTGCCGAGAGAGAGAGACAGTGCCGAGAGAGAGAGAGAGACAGTGAGAGAGAGAGAGACAGTGCCGAGAGAGAGAGACAGTGCCGAGAGAGAGAGACAGTGCCGAGAGAGAGAGAGAGAGAGAGAGAGAGAGAGAGAGAGAGAGAGAGAGACAGTGCCGAGAGAGAGAGAGAGAGAGAGAGAGAGAGAGACAGTGCCGAGAGAGAGAGAGAGAGACAGTGCCGAGAGAGAGAGAGAGAGAGACAGTGCCGAGAGAGAGAGAGAGAGACAGTGCCGAGAGAGAGAGAGAGAGAGACAGTGCCGAGAGAGAGAGAGAGAGAGACAGTGCCGAGAGAGAGAGAGACAGTGCCGAGAGAGAGAGAGAGAGACAGTGCCGAGAGAGAGAGAGAGAGACAGTGCCGAGAGAGAGAGACAGTGCCGAGAGAGAGACAGTGCCGAGAGAGAGAGAGAGAGACAGTGCCGAGAGAGAGAGAGAGACAGTGCCGAGAGAGAGAGAGACAGTGCCGAGAGAGAGAGAGAGAGAGAGACAGTGCCGAGAGAGAGAGAGAGAGAGAGACAGTGTCGAGAGAGAGAGAGAGAGAGAGAGAGAGAGACAGTGCGGCGAGAGAGAGAGAGAGAGAGAGAGAGAGTGGAGAGAGAAAGAGACAGTGCCGAGAGAGAGAGAGACAGTGCCGAGAGAGAGAGAGAGAGAGAGACAGTGCCGAGAGAGAGAGAGAGAGAGAGAGAGAGAGACAGTGCCGAGAGAGAGAGAGAGAGAGAGAGAGACAGTGCCGAGAGAGAGAGAGAGAGAGAGAGAGACAGTGCCGAGAGAGAGAGAGAGACAGTGCCGAGAGAGAGAGAGAGAGAGAGAGAGACAGTGCCGAGAGAGAGAGACAGTGCCGAGAGAGAGAGACAGTGCCGAGAGAGAGAGAGAGAGAGAGAGACAGGCCGAGAGAGAGAGAGAGAGAGACAGGCCGAGAGAGAGAGAGACAGACAGGCCGAGAGAGAGAGAGAGACAGACAGTGCCGAGAGAGAGAGAGAGAGACAGTGCCGAGAGAGAGAGAGAGAGACAGTGCCGAGAGAGAGAGAGAGAGAGAGACAGTGGCGAGAGAGAGAGAGAGAGAGAGACAGTGCCGAGAGAGAGAGAGAGACAGTGCCGAGAGAGAGAGAGAGAGAGAGAGAGAGAGAGAGAGAGACAGTGCCGAGAGAGAGAGAGAGAGAGAGAGAGACAGTGCCGAGAGAGAGAGAGAGAGAGAGACAGTGCCGAGAGAGAGAGAGAGAGAGACAGTGCCGAGAGAGAGAGAGAGAGAGAGAGAGAGAGAGAGAGACAGTGCCGAGAGAGAGAGAGAGAGAGACAGTGCCGAGAGAGAGAGAGAGAGAGACAGTGCCGAGAGAGAGAGAGAGAGAGACAGTGCCGAGAGAGAGAGAGAGAGAGACAGTGCCGAGAGAGAGAGAGAGAGAGAGACAGTGCCGAGAGAGAGAGAGAGAGAGACAGTGCCGAGAGAGAGAGAGAGAGAGAGACAGTGCCGAGAGAGAGAGAGAGAGAGAGACAGTGCCGAGAGAGAGAGAGAGAGACAGTGCCGAGAGAGAGAGAGAGAGAGAGCCGAGAGAGAGAGAGAGAGAGACAGTGCCGAGAGAGAGAGAGAGAGAGAGAGAGAGACAGTGCCGAGAGAGAGAGAGAGAGAGAGAGACAGTGCCCAGAGAGAGAGAGAGAGAGACAGTGCCGAGAGAGAGAGAGAGAGACAGTGCCGAGAGAGAGAGAGAGAGAGACAGTGCCGAGAGAGAGAGAGAGAGAGAGAGACAGTGCCGAGAGAGAGAGAGAGAGAGACAGTGCCGAGAGAGAGAGAGAGAGAGAGAGAGAGAGAGAGAGAGAGAGAGAGAGAGAGAGAGAGAGAGAGAGAGAGAGAGAGAGAGAGAGAGAGAGAGAGAGAGAGAGAGAGAGAGAGAGAGAGAGAGAGAGAGAGAGAGAGCCGAGAGAGAGCGAGTGCCGAGAGACAGAGAGAGCCGAGAGACAGAGAGAGCCGAGAGAGGGAGAGTGCCGAGAGACGAGAGAGAGAGTGACGAGAGCAGAGAGAGCCGAGAGCAGAGAGAGCCGAGAGCCGAGAGCCGAGAGAGAGAAAGTTGAAGAGAGATGCTTTTGACTGGAGTTATGATCTGCAAAATGATTTTCAAAGGTCACATGACCTTTTATTAAAAAGATATGTTTGACAAAACCTTTTGATTTCAAAAGTGAATCAGTCAAAATTTGCATTGCAGTACAGACGTGCACCAACTTTGGTCGAAATCCCTTCAGTGGTTCACAAGTTATTGTGGTTACAAAATGATTTTCAATTAAAACACACACGCCCATCGACCTTTGATCTTTTGAACCCAGTAGGCAAACAGTTCGTTTAAGTATTACATACAGTCTGTGCTTGTCCCAAGTTAAGTTAAAATTCCTGCAGTGATTCACAATACAAGTTATCATGGTATCAAAAAATAAAACGGATAACTGATGGACAGACAGACAGATGGACAGAAACCCCAAATAATGCTTCAGCTGGGGAGGCATGAAAAGCAAGCTTCAAATGAAGAAATGCGAAATGCATCCAGAATGTTATTAAAGCTTCGGCCATTGTAAAGCAAAGTGAAAGACAATTTGTGCTTCTGGAGAAAAATCGGAAATGTGTTGATCGAATTAAACAAAGAAGCATGTCCAGTATGTGCAACTCAGTTGTCGTCAGTTGGGGGGGGGGTTATACGACGTCGAATGAGGACAAGGGGAGGACATGGGGGTGAACAAGATGGATCCAACCACAAACTCCCAGCAAGGAAAAACTTGAAAATTGGAAAGAGGTGGGGTGGGGAGAGTTAAAGGAGGTACAGCAGATGGTAGTTTTGATGTTGATGTTAAAGTTAAAGTTAAAGGGGGTGTGACCTGACATGGTGGTGAACAGCTGCCTTGAAGCCCTGGAGGGAAGAATACGATTAAAGACCGAGGAAGCTGGTTCCTCAGGTGAGAATAAAAGTGGAACGAATGAGTGGAGGTAAGCAATGATTCT
>NW_028223388.1:0-11000 GCF_056783735.1 Eptatretus burgeri
GAGTTTTGGTCATGATGCTGGACAACTGACCTTGGCTGGGCAAGTTTTCACATGAGAAAGACATCTCCCAAAGTTTATCGAACTGGTCAAAAGGTGGCGACATCGATCTTGGAAAGGCCTTTCACCAGATGACAGGTACTTCAATTTGATACGAAACAGAGACAGAGAAAGGAGTGGGGGATAGATGGAAGTAAAGCATCCGGTTACAGGTTCCAGTAACTGTTTGACTATATAGGTTCCAAAAAAATGGATTACAGAGAAATGAATACATGTCAGCAATTGAGACACGAATTAAGCAGAAGCAATTGAAGATAATTTGAAACATTCAATAAGCAGTGCATACAGAATAAATCCACAATAAATCCATGTTTAAAAAGGAAGTTTTCCTCCCCATTACCCTGTGTGTATGTGCAGGTAAGTTGCCCTCTGGAGATGTGCAGGTAAGTTGCCCTCTGGAGATGTGCAGGTAAGTTACCCTCTGTGGATGTGCAGGTAAGTTACCCTCTGTAGATGTGCAGGTAAGTTACCCTCTGGAGATGTGCAGGCAAGTTACCCTCTGGAGATGTGCAGGCAAGTTACCCTCTGTGGATGTGCAGGTAATTTTCCCTCTGTGGGTGTGCAGGCAAGTTACCCTCTGTGGATGTGCAGGTAATTTTCCCTCTGTGGGTGTGCAGGGAAGTTACCCTCTGTGGGTGTGCAGGAAAGTTACCCTCTATGGATGTGCAGGAAAGTTACCCTCTGTAGATGTGCAGGAAAGTTACCATCTGTGGATGTGCAGGTAAGTTACCCTCTGTAGATGTGCAGGTAAGTTACCCTCTGTAGATGTGCAGGTAGGTTACCCTCTGTAGAAGTGCAGGTAGGTTACCCTCTGTAGATGTTCAGATTAATCATGCAGATTGTAGACCACACATTGCTTCATCATCAATTCTTGGTGAAGGCCTCCACTGCTCATCACACACTCAAGTCAATCATCACGTGTTTGGGAGCATATCATCACAGTTCATCCGTAAAGTGTCATTGTCCTCATTTTGCAGTTCAATTGATGAACTAACAAACGTCATGAATTGTTGTTTTTTTAATATCTCGGTGAAGGATAGGATAAAGGGTAGAGAACAGGGGCCTTTTTGTAGTGTCGGGCAGAATCCGAAGATGGGATCCCATTTCTTTGAAAGGACCACAAAGAGGCTTAGACAGGACAGAAAATCTGAAAAGACACCTGATAAGAAGGGTTGAGGCATTTCTTGTTAAAAGTTGGTAACAAGTGTTTTTAACCTAATTCAAGTATGCTGAATTCAAAAATGCTTGTTACCAAGCTCAATTTTGACTCTGTTGTTCAAATTTACATTTTAATGTTGGTACCAAAATTGTCTCGTCAGCCCGATAATGTATTTTCTTTATCATATTCCAGCATGATCATCCTGCAATTTTTTTCACTTCACAAATTACCTGCCGTTAAAATTGTTGTTTGGGTTGTTATTTCTAACATTGTATCAGAACAATCAGCAACATTGTGATATGTTGATATGTTCCAAAATGCGAAGATAGCATTTGAATGCCTGTAGATTTGCCACCTATGGTCAAATTAGAGTTGACTTTCTGCAAAATCTCTCCAATGGTTTTTACTGGATCAGTGAACGTCAGGATGTATTACATAAGGCTCTGTTTATCAGCTGGTGCTTGTTAAAGATTCATTGGGATTTTCTCAAAGTGCAGACATGTGTTGGACCAATGAACTAGCCTGTTTAGAAATAGCTTGTGAATTGTTATTTGCTGTTGAAGAGTTGTTACCTTTTTAAATCAGAAGGTAACATATTTGTTACTTGTTTATTATATTTTATAAAGTATTTTATTTTAGATTTGGAGATTTTCAGATTTTGGAAGAATGCAGCACCATGAACATCAACATGCTTTAGTTAAGTTTCAACTGAACTGATCTGTTTTGCATGGAACAATAGGTAATGAAATTTGTATTGATATTCTGAAGTTTGGAGAATAGACTGCTGCCAATGGTTGATGTGATGATGTCAAGTTCCCTGATATTCAAATATAACAATCCTTAAGGAATTCTATTTAAGATAGCTGACGTGAGGCTTAAGTTTTATGATATTTAAACATTAGCATACCTAAGAAATTCTATCCAAGATAGATGATGTGACACTCAAATTTTTAAAATATTTAAACATCAGTACAATTAAGTATTTCTATCCAAGGTGGATGATGTGAAGCTCAACTTTCTGATATTTAAACATAAGTAAATTAAAATATTCTATCTAATGTAGATATCATTTTCAGGTTGCAATTAATGTGTAATGGTTCTTTTTTATCTTTCACAGATAAACGATGGAGCCAGTGTTGAGCCTCAAGTGACCTCGTGCTGTGACACAGTCTCTGTATCCTGTGCCAAAAAGACACAAAAGAAAGCTAGCGAGAGGCTGGGGAGCAAGGTCTGAAGAACCTAGAAACAGCAGCAAATACTCGAAAGAAGCTTCGAGATGACAAAAACAGGGATGCGATTGACAGGGTTGAGTCTACACTACATTCCAACCCAGATTCAAATGTGTGGCAAAGATGTTGCTTTGCCGTGCTCACAAATAAAGGGAAGATTAAGTGCCTACAGTCTTCTCGAGCTCACTCATGTGGTGCATCATCCAGTTATGACACAGTCAACACCAGAGAACAATGTCCTAATGACATCAGAGTCACTCCTGCGCCATTGGGTTGGGTCTGTTGATTGGATGAAATGTCTTTTCTGCCAGAAGGATGCCACCAAACATAAATTGGTTGCCATAAAAACACTGAAAATAAGTACCCAAATTATGGAAGCTGCCAAATTTGACCCCATTATCCATGTCAGTGTGTCAAATGTCAATGACCGAATTGCAGCAGAAGGCAAGTACCATTTGAACTGTGATATAAACTTAACAAGATCAACAGCAAAAACAAAAGACGCCAGTCAAACATAAGACCTTGCAATGGCGTGGCTTTGTGCTGAATTGCAAAAATATGCTGACAAAGGACAAGTGTTAGATCTCAGTGATGTGTGGAATCATTATTGTTCCTTGGCACAAGAAGCTCACATTAGTATTCCACCATCTTATGCCAGTCGAAGGACATCATTTAAAGTAAAATAAGTCAAAAACTTGATGATGTGTACCAGTTTGTACCACTACGCCATGGACCAACTGCCGACAGGACCACTTTACTTGTGCCAACTAAATATTCTCAAGTACCACTTCTGCAGATGGAAGATTTGACTCATAATGAAGAACTTCATATGCCCTTGTATCAGCCTCAAGATGATATATTCCACTCATTTGTACATGTTGCACTAAAGATCAGAGGAGATTTCATGACACAGCCAGGTCATAAAGGATTTGAAGTCTGAAGATGCTGCATTTGCATGCATACCTGAGTCTTTGTACATGTTCTTGCATTTATTGTATGTGGGTCCATCTGCATTAGAATCTGAACAGGAAGACCAGGATCAGCAAGCAAAAGTTCACTCCAAAGTTTTAAATGTTGCACAAGACATCTTGTTTGGAGTCAGCTGTGGCAAGAAATGGACACCAAAACACATTGGACTTGGGAATGCCCTGCACCAAGCAACAAGGTCGAAGAAGCGAGTTAAGCTCTTTCACAATGCTGATCATATCGTCAACTATGAGTCTTTTTTTGAGATAGACACAGCTCTTGCAGAACATACTCTGAAAAACATTGACCCAGACAATGGTGCAGTTGTTTCCCGCAATTTGGCTCTGGACAAGTTTGTCCATTTCACAGCAGACAATATCGACATCAACAATTCATCACTGGATGGAAAAAACACGTTCCATGCTACTCAGATGGCAGTTTGGCAGAGAGGACCTTCCACAGACAAAAAGTCAAATGACCTTAAGCCACCTTAAATGACCTAAGATGACTCTCCCACGAAATGTTAATCCAGGCAGAGGATATAGTCCAGCTCATTGGCCAGCCCAACTCTGTGAACATCCATTACCTGGTGGTTCGAGGAACTTCAGATGATTACCTTTCTGTCATGGTGCCGTATTTAGGTTGTTGCAATGTTCGTAAGATGCGTTGGCGACGGTGGTTGTTTCAGTTTCTGAAGTTTTTTATTTTGGAGAAAAATGAATAAACTGGGAATTTTGGTCAAACATACCTTCTGAAGGTTCACCGACTGATCATGGTTGATTCACAGTGAGGTAAACGTACATCAAGAACCAGTCTGTGTTATAATATGCTTGTTCTTCTGTCCGTCCATCCGTGTGAAACGCTCATCCACACCCATTGGTTGGACAGCTGGCCTCCTGAGTCCCCCCACAAATGCAACCTGACAAATTATAAGGCCATCATTTTGGTGATATGCAACACCAAAGACCGTTACAGCTGTCAAACGACGAAAGTGACCGTGAAAAGGAACAGCAGAAATAGTGAGTGCAAGGGGGGGGGAGGGACCCCAACAGCAGAGTTCAAAGCCAAGATAGAGGCAGACCTGGACAAACAATGGGTGTGGGGAGGAATTGGGGGCAGCAGAGGAAGAGTCTCGGCTATTGTGAAAAGACGTCTGTGTTGGGTTAAAATTAAAAATGCATCTTCTTTGCTCAATCGGCCTTGAATGAGCAAAAATAATGATTTTTTTTCTGCTAATCATCCTCCCAATCACTGACAGGCCAATGCTGCAGGAGAAGCTCAGGGTTCTGGGTGAAACAGGCTTCAGTGGACATGAGATTTTGACTTCTTTCCAGTGTGCGGTGAGTGGATTATCATGAATGAAATTATCATGCAAGATAATACATCTTGGGTGAAACAGGCTTCAGTGGACATGAGATTTTGACTTCTTTCCAGTGTGCGGTGAGTGGATTATCAATCATGAAATTATCATGCAAGATAATACATCTTGGGTGAAACAGGCTTCAGTGGACATGAGATTTTGACTTCTTTCCAGTGTGCGGTGAGTGGATTATCAATCATGAAATTATCATGCAAGATTATACATCTTGGGTGAAACAGGCTTCAGTGGACATGAGATTTTGACTTCGTTTCAGTGTGCGGTGAGTGGATTATCATGGATGAAATTATCATGCAAGATAATACATCTGTTGCCTGTTGAATGCAGTTGGAAAGGAACTTACTTCTGACGTGACAACTCACGTGGTAGATATTATATTCTGATCTAAAACAGACATGTTCAATTCCACTTGAGATATTCATCAAGATCCATCACACAGGTTTTCTTGTCGATAACTTCCCAATTATTTTTGTTCCTCAACAGATGGATGAATATTTCCACCATTTGGAGTCGATTTTTTTTTTTTGTATACTTTGGTCGAGGCTCGTATGAGAGCTCACACACAACTCACAGCAAGGAAGCATGAGACAAGAGGGGCGGGAGTGGAAGGGACAAAACAGTGGGGAACAGACACATTAGGTGAACTGTGGAAGGGAGAGGGATGGGGATGGGACGGGGAACATGGCGAAGAGAAGATGGACATTTCAGGGACTTTCAGGAAGGAAAACAGGAGAATTGAAGGAAGTGGGCTTGGGTGGATTATCGGGGGTAGAAAAGAACGAGGATTTGGATGGGGGAAGATAAGAGGTGGTGGTGAACAGCTGTTTTGAAAGCCTGGAGGGAAGAATGGGAAAGAATAGAGTGAGGAAGTTTTTTCCAAAGGCGGGAAAAAAGAGGAATGAAAGAGTGAAGATGAGCAGTGATTCGTGATTTTGGTAGTTTTACCAGAAGGGGGTTGTTGGCGGACCTTGAGCGCCCTGTGGAAATGTGGTGGGGACAAATTGCAGAGAGAGCAGGGGGGGGGCAAGGCTGGAGAGGAGTCGGTAGAAGACAGAAAGACCACCGACCAACCTGCGGTGATTGAGTGAGAGGCCCAAAGAGTCAGCTTCATTGCGGGAGATGCCAATGATCTTAAATGCCCTGGTTTCGACAGCGTGAAGCCGAGAAAGTTGGGAGGCAGGAGCACCAGCCCAGAGGGGAGAGCAGTACTAAATCAGGCTACGGACAAAAGCTTTGTAAGTGGTCAGGAGCTCAAGAGGGCAGAGGAAGGACTTAGCACGACGGAGGATTCCCAGTCGGCGACTGGCTTTTGAGGCGAGGTTGGAAATGTGACTTTCCCAGGAGAGGTCATGGCAGATAGTGAGACCTAGAAGCTTGAAAGAAAAGACTTCTTCCAGAGGATTGTTGAGAAAGTGGATGGGGGGGTTTTGTAAACGGTCCTTTCGAAGAGACATCGTGATTGTGAAAGAAGGAAAGTTGTAGGCTCACATTGTGTTCATATTGCGGCGATTTATATTTCACCGCAAGGTAAATGCTTCACTCTAGCTTTTTGAACCGCAATAACCCGCCACAGACATCTGGAGACAGTATACAGTGTATCCGTGTCAAGCCATCTCTGACAAGTCTTTTCTTAAACAGCGCAACTGGGTTCCATTGAGAAAGTGAAGTTCCCTGATCACCAGCAGATAAACAAGGGAGCTGAATATGTTGATCAGCACGGTGGTATCCCGACATGATTGTAGGTCGTGTCTTATTCGTGTCGCAGTCCTGTCCATCACGGCTGCTCATATGGTGGGCGTCACGCTCTGCCGCCGACCTCATTATTTTTGCTGAGCTCTTCCCGAACGGCAAGGTAAGTCTTTAAACGGCGTAGCAATGTGTTCGATGACATCTGCTGTGCCCAAGGCTGGTTTTGGAAGACAGAACGTGAGTTACATTCGAATCGATGGCTCGACAAGATCCGCGGAGCGGCAATCCCTGTGTGACCGTTTTCAAGGTGAATAGAAACTGCGTGTTGCAGTCCTGTCCATCACGTCTGCTCACGTGGTGGACGTCATGCTCTCCGCCACCGACCTCATTATTTTTGCTGAGCTCTTCCCGGACCCCGATGTAAATCTTTAAACAGCATAGCAATGTGTTCGATGACATATGCTGTGCCCAAGGCTGGTTTTGGAGGACCTTTTAATCTGCTCCAGGAATGGTGCTTTGCAGTGATCCACAGAAAATATAACGTGGAAGTCTTGTTTTGTGTTTCCAGGTTAGATCAATTGCGTTCATCGTTACATCAAGGGATAACTCAATCATTCATGTTCATTTGGAAGTAATGCATCCTGTGATGATTCCCCCTGAGTTTTTTGCTTGGATGCACCTTCTCAACCCCCTCATCTGGAACTGTTTTAATGCTCCCCCTTTTTCCTCTCCCACGAGATGTAAATCCAGGCAGAGGATCGAGTCCAGCGCATTGGCCAGGCCAACTCTGTGAACATCCATTACTTGGTGGCTCGAGGAACTTCAGATGATTATCTTTGGTCGGTGCCGTGTTTCGGTAGTTGCAATGCAAGTAAGATGTGTTGACGACGGTGGTTGTTACAGTTTCTGAAGTTTTTTATTTTGGAGAAAAAAATGAATAAACCGGGAATTTTGGTCAAACATACCTTCTGTAGGTTCACCGACTGATCATTATTGATTCACAGTGAGGTAAACGTACATCAAGAACAAGTCTGTGTTATAATATGCTTGTTCTTCTGTCCGTCCATCCGTGTTAAACGCTCATCTACACCCATTGGTTGGACAGCTGGCCTCCTGACTCCCCCCACAAATGCAACCTGACAAATTATACGGCCATCATTTTGGTGATATGCGACGCCAAAGACCGTCATAGCTGTCAAATTCACAATCGTTATGCCCTCCCTATAAGTTTTCCCTTCAGTGTCAAACGACGAAAGTCACCGTAAAAAGGAACAGCATAAATAGTGAGTGCAGCGGGGGGACACTAACAGCAGAGTTCAAGGCCGAGATAGAGGCAGACCTGGACAAATAATGGGTGTGGGGAGGAATTGGGGGCAGCAGAGGATGAATCTCGGCTATTGTGAAAAGACGTCTGTGTTGGGTTAAAATTAAAAATGCATCTTCTTTGCTCAATCGCCCTTGAAGGAGCAAAAAATAATGATTTTTTTTTTTCTGCTTAATCATCCTCCCAATCACTGACAGGCCAATGCTGCAGGAGAAGCTCAGGGTTCTGGGTGAAATAGGCTTCAGTAGACATGAGATTTTGACTTCTTTCCAGTGTGCAGTGAGTGGATTATCATGAATGAAATTATCATGCAAGATAATACATCTTGGGTGTAACAGGCTTCAGTGGGCATGAGATTTTGACTTCTTTCCAGTGTGCGGTGAGTGGATTATCATGAATGAAATTATCATGCAAGATAACACATCTTGGGTGAAACATGCTTCAGTGGGCATGAGATTTTGACTTCTTTCCAGTGTGCGGTGAGTGGATTATCATGAATGAAATTATCATGCAAGATAATACATCTGTTGCCTGTTGAATACAGTTGGAAAGGAACTTACTTCTGACGTGACAGCCAACGTGGTCGATATTATATTCTGATCTATAACAGACATGTTCATTTCCACTTGAGATTTTCATCAAGATCCATCACACAGATTTTCTTGTCGATAACTTACCAATTATTTTTGTTCCTCAACAGATGGATGAATATTTCCATCATTTGGAGTCGATTGTGAAAGAAGGAAAGTTGTCGGCTCACATTCTCTTCACATTGTGACGATTTATATTTCACCGCAAGGTAAATGCCTCACTCTACCTTTTCGAACCACAACAACCGGCCACAGACATCTGGAGACAGTATACAGTGTCTCCGTGTCAACCCACGTCTGACATGTCATTCCTTAAACAGCGCAACTGGGTTCCATGAAGAAAGTGAAGATCCCTGATCACCAGCCGATAAACAAGGGACCTGAATATGTTGATCAGCACGGTGGAAGACCGACCTGATTGTCGGTCGTGTCTTCTTCGTCCTCGATGGCAGCACGGCGGGCAAGAAAGCTGGAACAGGGCGAGGCCACCTATCCGACTGCACCCGTCGTCCTCCAACTCCACAGGGGCAGCTCGCTGTTTTCTTTTCCCTTTACCTTCGAGCCTCACGGGCATCTGCATCATTACCTGGACCAGATGATCTTTTAGGCTTAACAATCGTGTCTTTTCGGTTCGATCTTTGCACTCTTGCACATATATATATATATATATATATATATATATATATATATATATATATATATATATATATATATATATATATATATATATATATATATATATATATATATACATACATACACAGTCATCCCTCGCCATATCGCGGCCTCGCTGTATCGCGGATTTATAACTTTTACATGTCTAATTTATATCGCGGATTTTTCGCTCTATCACGGGATTTTGCGGTAAAAATGTATTTTTGCATATTTATTATTTTAATTATTTTTATGGTAAAATAAGAATTTTCTAGCCTAAAAAATTAAAAACATTAAAAAAAATTAAAACATATTACAAGAAATAAAATGCTGTACATAGTGTACAGTTGAAGAGTAGACAAAGAGGCGTGCGTATGGAAAACGCAGATGCGGCCGCTTCCACTTGCGCTAGTTTACCCACGTGAGATTGTACACGGCACGCTATTGGCTGATGGATGGGAGGTGACCAACCAGAGCATGGTGTTCTTTATCCTGGGTTATGATTGGCTCAGCGACCGCAGCATCATTCTCTGCATCTCCCGCACATAGCATGCATTCAGCATCTCGCCTTGTCCATTTCACATCGTCGTGTGATCGCTACTCGTGTTACTCTGCGGAGTTGTGTTTGTGTGAATTATCCGTGAAGGTTTTTAATTGATTTCAACCCCCACAATGCCGCCCAAACGTTATGCACCTTCTAAGGTATCTGGCACTGAACTTAAACGGCAGAGGAAGATGCTAACCGTCGTAGAAAAAGTGCAACTTCTTGACATGTGAAAGCAAGGGAGAAGCTTCGCTGCTGTAGGCCGCCATGACGGCATCAATGAATCTGCTTTAGAGTATAGGAAGTGTGTATGAGTATGGGAAAGGTTAATGAGTGTGGGAAAGGTTAATAAGAGTGTGGGAAAGGTTCATAAGAGTGTGGGGAGGGTTATAAAGCTTTAAAATAAATATAAATAATAAAATAAACAGATGGACGCAACTTCGCGGATTTTCACTTATCGTGGGGGGGTTTGGAACGTAACCCCCGCAATAAATGGGGGATTACTGTGTGTGTGTATATATATATATATATATATATATATATATATATATATATATATATATATATATATATATATATATATATATATACATCTGAGGCAAAGTGGGGGAGAGTTGGGGAGAAGGAGAGAGAACAAAGAGAAGGGGGGGGAGTTTTGGTCATGACGCTGGACAACTGACCTTGGCTGGGCAAGTTTTCACATGAGAAAGACATCTCCTAAAGTTTATCGAACTGGTCAAAAGGTGGCGACATCGATCTTGGAAAGGCCTTTCACCAGATGACAGGTACTTCAATTTGATACGAAACAGAGACAGAGAAAGGAGTGGGGGATAGATGGAAGTAAAGCATCCGGTTACAGGTTCCAGTAACTGTTTGACGATATAAGTTCCAATGAAATGGATTCCAGAGAAATGAATACATGTCAGCAATTGAGACACTAATTAAGCAGAAGCAATTGAAGATAATTTGAAACATTCAATAAGCAGTGCATACAGAATAAATCCACAATAAATCCATGTTTAAAAAGGAAGTTTTCCTCCCCATTACCCTCTGTGTATGTGCAGGTAAGTTGCCCTCTGGAGATGTGCAGGTAAGTTGCCCTCTGGAGATGTGCAGGTAAGTTGCCCTCTGGAGATGTGCAGGTAATTACCCTCTGTGTATGTGCAGGTAAGTTGCCCTCTGGAGATGTGCAGGTAAGTTGCCCTCTGGAGATGTGCAGGTAATTACCCTCTGGAGATGTGCAGGTAAGTTACCCTCTGGAGATGTGCAGGTAAGTTACCCTCTGTAGATGTGCAGATAAGTTATCCTCTGGAGATGTGCAGGCAAGTTACCCTCTGGAGATGCGCAGGCAAGTTACCCTCTGTGGGTGTGCAGGAAAGTTACCCTCTGTGAGTGTGCAGGAAAGTTACC
>NW_028223390.1:0-5000 GCF_056783735.1 Eptatretus burgeri
TTACATATGCATGACACACACGCACGCACACATACGTACGCACACACACGCGACATTACACACACGTACGTACATACACGTACTACACATACACCGCCAGCGCATACATTGACGCACGCGTACGTGACACACGTACAAAAACGCATAGACACACACACATACGCAGTACGCACACGCACGCACATGACACGCACGCACACACACACACACATGCACACCACACACGTACGACATTACCACGCATACGCATGACATTACTACGCACACACACATCACGCACGCACGCACACACAAATATTACTGACAATACCGTACGTACGTGCATTACGACACATCAATATTATTATTATCATACGCATCATCACACACGACACACACGTACGCACACACACATATACACACGCACGCACACACACACGCACACACACACACGCATACACACATACGCATTGACACACATACATGTATATACATACGTGCACATTACATCACGTACGTACATCACATACATACTGATACGTATTATTACACACACATACGTATTATCATTATTACACACACATCATCATACCATTATACATTATATACACGTACGCACACACACACATTGACACACACGCATTAATATTACGTACGCACACACACACACACACGTACACACACATTGCATATTACACGCAGGCACACACGCACACACACACACACACACGTACGCACATTACTGACCGTACGTGCATTACGCACGCAATGCGCACACACACACGCAACGCACGCGACACATCACGCACGCACGCACACACACACACACGGCAAGCACGCACATGCACACACACACACACACGTATTTCGCACGTACGCATTTACGTACGCACACACACACACACACACACACGCGCACACACGCACGCATTACACACACACACGTGACACATTATCATTACACACGCACAGCACACATTGACACACACGCACATTACCACACACGCACGCACACACACACACACACGGTACCACGCACGCACACACACACACACACACGCACACACACACACACACGCCGCATTACGTATTATTTACGCACAAGTACGCACACACACACACGCACACGCACACAACACACACACATTACGCACGCACACACACGCACGCACACACGTACGCACACACACGCACACATACGCACGGCACACACACACACGCACAGCATACGCACGGCACACACACATACGACACACGCACGCACACACACACACACGCACGCATTGACGCACGCACACACACACGACACACACAATACTGACACACGCACACACGCATGCACGCACACACACACACACACGCATCGCATTCACGCACACACACACACACACGCACACACACATACGATCACGCGTACGCACACACACACACGCACACACGTACGTAATGCACGCACACATACGTACGCACACACACGTACGTACGCATGCACACACACACGTACGTACAATACTGACACATACGTACGCACAATGCACGTACACACACACATTACGTACGCACAGCACGCATCGCACAACATTACACAATGCACGTTTTTTTTTTATTTACACGCACACACACACGCACGCACGCACACGTACGCACATTATTACGTCTGTGCGGCACACACACACACACACACACATTGTCATTACGACACGTAATGCAATGCACGCATGCATGACACATTACAAGGCAACACACACACACACACACGTACACACATTACGCATACATTAATATTATTATTGTCATTATTACACATATTATTACACATATTATACGCATTATTATTGCACGTGCGTATTATTACACATATTACTATTATTATTATTGCCACACATGCACACACACATACGTGCGCATTACACACATGCACACACATACGCGTTACCACATACGTATTGCTGACAGCACGCACACACACACATGCACACACACACACACAATGCACGTACCGCACACACACACACGCGCGCGCAATACGCACGTACGCACACACACACACACAGCTGACGTACGCACTGCACACACATTACTGCGGCACACACGCACACACACACACACACACGCACACACGCACACACACACACGTACGCGCACGTACGCACATCAACGTACGCACGCACACACACACACGCACGCACACACATTACCACGTACGCACGCACGTGACACACGCACGCGATTACGACACACACACACACACACGCACGCACGCACACACACACACGCACGCACATGCACACACGCACGCACACACACACACGCACGCACGTTAACATTATCACGTATCAATGCACGCAGCACACACACACACACGCGTACGCGACGCACACGCATATTACGACACACACACACACACACACGGTAATGCACACACACACACACATTACCGTACGTACGCACACGCACACACACACGCACGCACGCACACGCACACACATCACACGCACGCACGCGACACGCACACACACACACACATCATCGCCACGCATTACCGTCACGCACGCACGCACACGTATCATCAATACGCACACTATTATCACGCACACACACACACGACACACGTCACGCACACACACACACACGACGCACACACACACACACACACGCACACACACGACACACACACACACGCATTACCACGCACACACGCACACATTATCATTACACGCACAACATTACGCGCAATACGACAATGCACGCACGATATCACGCACATATTGCCATTACGCAGCACACACGCACGCACGCACACGCACACACTGCATTACACATACGCACGCACACACGCATTACACACGTACACATATTACTTACACGCACGCATGCAATACACACGCACACACACGCTTATTACGTGACACACGTACACACGTACGTACACACACACACGCACGCACATACGCATTACACACGCATTACACATTACGCACGTACGTACACACGTACGCACATTACGTACGCACGCTACGTACGCACACATTACGTACGCATTGACGTACGCACACAACGCACGCACACATACGCAATGCGCACATACGTAATGCACGCACATACGCACGCACGCGCACACACACGTATTACGCACACACACACACACACATCATTGCGATGTCGACACGCGACACACACGCACGCACCACACACGCACACACACATACGCACGCATCATCACACACACACACGCGCACACATTACTCATGCTATTACCACGAACGCTCGACACACACACGACACACACACACACACACACACACACACACATTATTATCACGCGCACACACACACATTACTGCGCACACACACATACGCGCGCACACACATACGCACGCACACACACACACATTACTGCGCGCACACACACACGCGCACATACGACATACGCAATGCATCACACACGCGCGCACACACACATTACGCGCACACACGCACACACACGCACACATCATTGACACACACACACACACACACACGCACACACACACGCTTTAAGACGAGCACACGCACGCACACACACACACGCCGCACGCACACACACACATCGCGCGCACACATGAGCCGTACCGCGCACACACACACACACACACACACGCACGCACACGCACACACACGCACGCACACACACACGCGCGCACGCACGCACACACGCACGCACACACACACACACACGCGACACACACACACACACGCACGCACACACACACACACGACGCACGCACACACACACATTAATATTACGCGACATTACCATTACAGTGCCACGCATACGCACACACACACACATACGCATGCGCACACACACAGCATTACGCGCACACACACACACACACGCACACGCGCACACACACACATTACGCATACGCACACACACACACACGCATACGCACACACACACGCACACACACACATACGTACAGTGACACACACACACACACACGCATACGCATTACGCACACGTATTACGGCACGCACGCATACTGCATACGCATGCACACACACACGTATTACACATGCACACACACACGTACGCACACACACACACACACGTACGCATACGTACGCACATGCGCATACGCACAATACGCACATACGCATTACATTACGCATACATGCACGTACGCACACATACGACATACGTACATACGTACATATTATTGCACATACACACGTTACACATACGTACGCACACACGTACACACGCACGCAGATACCGCATACGTACGTACATGCCGCGCATACGCAACGCACACATTACTGCACACATTACCACACATGCACACACACACGCACTACGCACACACACACAGCATTACGCACACACACACACGCACACACACGCACGCACACACACATGCATACGCACGCACTGCATCCCACACACACACGCACGCACGCACGCACACACACACACACACACGCGACATGCACGCACACACACACACGCACGATTACTGACATTACCGCACACACACACATACGCACGCACACACACACACGCGACGTACGCATCCATATTACACACACGCATGCATTACACACGTACACATCCACACACAACGCACACACACACACACGCACACACGCACGCACGCAACGCACGCACACACGCACGCATTGCATTAGCACACACACGCACGCATACGCACACGACACGCACGCACACACACACACGACATTACGCACACACACGCACACACGCACACACGCGATCCACACACACACGCACAGCACACACACACACACA
Organism: Eptatretus burgeri; assembly: GCF_056783735.1. Classification (NCBI taxonomy): domain Eukaryota; kingdom Metazoa; phylum Chordata; class Myxini; order Myxiniformes; family Myxinidae; genus Eptatretus; species Eptatretus burgeri. Next base: position 4,772 of record NW_028223390.1, read on the forward strand.
CACACGCACGCACACACACATACGACACGCACGGCCACACACACGCGCGACACATTACCACACGCACGCATCACACATCATCATCGCACGACACACACATTACTATCAATATCATACGCATCACGCACGTTAACACACAATATCACGCACACGCACACACACACACGCAATGCACGCACGACACGAGCACACACATTAATATTATTTACGCACGCACACACACACACAC
>NW_028223392.1:7500-10804 GCF_056783735.1 Eptatretus burgeri
GACAGTGCCCGAGGTCATATCCGAGCACGGAAACGCGAAAGGGAACCTTGAATATTCATCAACAACGGTGAATATGTATCTGTTGTCTGTTTCTGCCGTGTAGGGGCCCTTTGAAGTCGATGTTTAGTCTCTCGAAGGGGGAAGTAGCCTTGATCAGTCTGCCAGATGCCGCGCCAAAGAATCTGGGTTTTAGTTCAGCACAAACAGGGCATGAAGCATTCATTTGTTTAATATCTTCAACAGAATAGGGAAGATTTTGTCTGCATGCATTTAAATGTGCCATCCTGGTTACCCTGGGTGGCACAGAGACACATGGAGGTCTTGCAAAGCCTGGACTGATTGTTGCCGAACTGTAGACCCGGGAGAAGGTATTCTGCAGCAGGGTTTTCCTTCCCGGGCCGGTAAACAATGTCGTACCTGTAGCAGGCCAGGGTCTATCCGCCATCTCATAATTTTTTCATTCTTAATTTTCCCGTTATTTTTCCCATCAAACATGAAAGCCACGGATCGTTGGTCCGTAACGAGCGTGAAGTGGTTTCCCAGTAAATAATGTCTCCATTTACGCAGCGCTTCGACGATGGCGTACGCCTCCTTCTCTATTGCCGAGTGTCTCTGCTCGCTTCTAGAGAGAGTTCTCGAGAAGAAAGCGACCGGCCGCCCAGACTGATTAAGTGTTGCAGCTATGGCGTGATTTGAAGCGCCGGTCTCCACCACGAAGGGCACCGAGCTGTCGATCGATAAAACCACGGACTTACTGATATCATCCTTGAGATCGTGGAAAGCTTTCACGACAGCGGCATCTGGTGGAAAGTTTTTGCAATGCACTAGGGAATGTATTTTCTCGGAGTATTGCGAAATCCATCTTGCATAGTAAGCGAACATCCCGATCACCCGGCGCATTGTTTGCAAGTCCTGAGGTGGTGGAAGCTCACGGAGCGGGCGCAATCGCTCAGGATCAGGCTTAATTGTGCCGTCGGCTATCGTGTAGCCGAGAAGGTCAATTGACCTTGCCGAGAATACGCATTTCTCGTAGTTGAGAGTCAGATTATATTTTCCAGCAATGCTCAAGAATCTGTCCAGATTCCTATCATGTTCCCTCTGATCCCTACCGCACACTGTGACATTATCCACGTAAACAAAAGTGTCTTCGAGGTTTTCATCTGAGATGATGTCGTCCATAACCCGTTGGAAGCAAGCTACTCCATTCGTGACACCGAATGGTATCCTTCTGAACTGGTAGAGGCGCCGCCCTGCCTGGAATGCAGTGTACGGTTTGTCTTCCTCTCGGATGGGAATTTGATGATAGGCGCTTCGCAAGTCGATGGTACTGAATACCTTATAATTGGCCACGCGTTCGACCATCTCATCTATGCGCGGCAGGGGGTAGGCGTCGAGTTGGGTGAAGCGATTGACCGTTTGGGGAATAATCGACAACCATCCGTCTCTTATGGTTCTGACTGCTGGTTACTAACACCTGTGCGCGCCATGGCGAATCGCCGGTTCTATAATTCCCTCCTCCAGTAATCGCTGGTTTCTGGAAGTGATGAAGTTCATGTCAGCAGTGGTATATCGCCGCGATTTGATCGCTATCGGTTTGCAGACCGGCGACAAGTTAGCGAACAGCTGGGGGACGCCACCTCCGCGGTGGTCAGCGCATTTAAAAATTAGACGAGGCTTGCTTCCTCCAAAGGGTATTTCGACGCCGTGTGCTGCTTTTCTGAGGACATTATGACCCAGAATTACGTCTGCGCACAAATCACGAAGCACCAGCACCTTTACATCCCGATGCGTGTACCCTTTTACGTCCAATTCAACATTGCAGTACCCTCGTACGCGGGATTGTAGTGAGGTGGCGGCCATGCATACCGTATTGTCAGTCGGGTGGATTTCCCATTTCCTGCCCTTCACTAGCGAGCTGTTGACGAAACTTTCAGAGCTACCGGTATCAATCAGTGCCTCAGCCATATGCCCGTTAATTCGCACGTTGATGATAGCCTTGGATAGATTCCCCGGGGAGGCTGCAGTCAATTTATTTTGCGAGTAGAGAGCCGCAGAAGTGGGTTTATTCCTCCTTAGAGTAGATTTACATACCCTGGCATAATGCCCTTTCTTGTCGCACCATGCATGTGGCATCTCTGGCGGGACATTTTTGACGAGGATGCCTTTGTACCCACAAAAGAAGCATTTACCGACCGGAGCAGTTGCTGAGGAGTTTGACGAGGTCTGGGTATCCGGCTCCTCGGGTGTTTCTCCATCCCCTCATGTCTGGCTGTGTCTGTGCCAGTGGGGTTCCTTGGGTTCCCATCGTAGCAGCGTTCATGAGCAGCATCGGTGTCCCAAATGACTCAGATTGCTGCTGAGCCGTATCCATCGCTCGAGCCTGATCGACTACCTTGTCAAGAGTGGGTTGCGCTTTCTCTAGTAAGCGTTGCCGTATGTGGGCTGATCTGAGTCCTTGGATGAATGCCTCCCGTGTGGCTTCCTTTTCGGTGTTCCTCGGCGCTACCGCCCGGAAGCTGCAGTCTTTTCCCAGCTGATTCAGAGCTTGCAGGAACTGATCGATTGTCTCCCCGGCTGCTTGCTTGCGTGTGTTGAGAAGATGTCGTATGTATACCTCGTTCTTGGGCTTCACGTAGAGCGCCTGCAGCACGTCAATCGCTGCTTCGTAAGTGTCGCACCCCGAGAAGAGCCTGTACACGCCGGGCGAGACATGATTCACGCGAGCGGCAAATTTGTCAGCTCCCTCCGCGATGATGGTCAGATAGTGTGAGAAGGAGCAGAACCAATGTGACCATTTCATTTCTGCGTCAGTCGTGTTTGGGTCTGCGTCGAACCTCTCTGGTTTGTAGATCTTGTCCATCTTTGGTTGAGAGAGCCGAGAAAATCAAATGGAATAAATTGAAATGAGAGCGAGAGATGAACCTTCAGAGTTTAGGCTTTATTCCATTTGATTGGAGCCGCTTCTGTGGGCACACCAGGAAATACAGGTTCAGCTAGGAGTACATAAGCAGAAACGTATACATGTGCAGTTAACCATTGCAGACTAAATCCGCGTAAGCACGGAGTTCGATATAATCTCCATTCTCACCAGTCAATGAGCACCTTCAGTTAACGAGCATCAAGTGGACAGCCGATGTCAATAGCAATGCCCCGGGGACAATCCACTCGTGCCGCAGAGAGACCTCCCCTTATACGCGAGACGCACAGCATGTGATCCCGCGTCATGTCCCTCGATTCACGTTAATTCACCACAATGTGTATATATATATATATATATGTGTATATATATATATATGTATATATG
>NW_028223394.1:0-5000 GCF_056783735.1 Eptatretus burgeri
ATCTGTGGATTATAATAAGGATGCACGTCAACAAAATGGCCTGCAATGATCTGTCGCCGCAAGTACATAATATATGCACAAGGTTTCAAACAATACTCACCTTTTTTCAGCAGTCCTGTAAGTTGCTTTAGACGGCCATGACGTGTTGCCTCATGCAACTCACGTACGTTTCCAAATAATTGATAAACGCTGCCAAGAGCCACAGGCCAGGGTGGTGGCACAGCACCTGACCTTGCCATGATGGATAGCCTTGAACCAACACAACACACACCTTCAATTAACTGATCATATTCTCTCTCTCCCTCCTTATATTGTGTTTCATCTCCAAATCCAAACTCCCACCCATTCCTCCTTCAACCGCAACTTTACGCTGCCAACCCAATCCAACCGGCATTCTACATCTAAAATTCTATACCATGACATGCTCATTCTTTCTGACATTACTTCCATTAAACTACAACATGACAATGGCATTGTATCACTCATTGCACCCCTCACCATTAAACTGAACAAAATAAATTAACTAGTAATTCTAATTTGATGTGAATCAAACAATGGATACGTCTCCACCCACTTTTATGTTTGATCTCAATTAAAGGTCAGGTGAAAAATGAGAGAAAGAGAGAGAAAGAGAAAGAAATAGAACGAGAGAGAGAGAGAGAGATAGAACGAGAGAGAGAGAGAGATAGAACGAGAGAGAGAGAGAGAGATAGAACGAGAGAGATAGAACGAGAGAGAACGAGAGAGAGAACGAGAGAGAGAACGAGAGAGAGAGAGAACGAGAGAGAGAACGAGAGAGAGAACGAGAGAGAGAGAGAACGAGAGAGAGAACGAGAGAGAGAACGAGAGAGAGAGAGAACGAGAGAGAGAACGAGAGAGAGAACGAGAGAGAGAACGAGAGAGAGAACGAGAGAGAGAGAACGAGAGAGAACGAGAGAGAGAGAACGAGAGAGAGAGAACGAGAGAGAGAGAACGAGAGAGAGAGAACGAGAGAGAGAGAACGAGAACGAGAGAGAGAGAGAGAACGAGAGAACGAGAGAGAGAGAGAACGAGAGAGAACGAGAGAGAGAGAGAACGAGAGAGAGAACGAGAGAGAGAGAGAGAGAGAACGAGAGAGAGAACGAGAGAGAGAGAGAGAGAGAACGAGAGAGAGAACGAGAGAGAGAGAGAGAGAGAGAGAGAGAGAGAGAGAGAGAGAGAGAGAGAGAGAGAGAACGAGAACGAGAACGAGAACGAGAACGAGAACGAGAACGAGAACGAGAGAGAGAGAGAGAGAGAGAGAGAGAGAGAGAGAGAGAGAGAGAGAGAGAACGAGAGAACGAGAGAACGAGAGAACGAGAGAACGAGAGAACGAGAGAACGAGAGAACGAGAGAACGAGAGAGAGAGAGAGAGAGAGAGAGAGAGAGAGAGAGAGAGAGAGAGAGAGAGAGAGAGAGAGAGAGAGAACGAGAACGAGAGAGAGAGAGAGAACGAGAGAGAGAGAGAACGAGAGAGAAAACGAGAGAGAGAGAACGAGAGAGAGAGAGAACGAGAGAGAAAACGAGAGAGAGAACGAGAGAGCGAGAGAGAGAGAGAGAGAGAGAGAGAGAGAGAGAGAGAGAGAGAACGAGAGAGAGAGAGAGAGAGAGAGAGAGAGCGAGAGAGAGAGAGAGAGAGAGAACGAGAGAGAGAGAACGAGAGAGAGAGAGAGAACGAGAGAGAGAGAGAGAGAACGAGAGAGAGAGAGAGAGAACGAGAGAGAGAGAGCGAGAGAGAGAGAACGAGAGAGAGAGAGAGAGAGAGAACGAGAGAGAGAGAGAGAACTAGAGAACTAGAGAACGAGAGAACGAGAGAACGAGAGAGAGAACGAGAGAGAGAACGAGAGAGAGAACGAGAGAGAGAACGAGAGAACGAGAGAACGAGAGAGAGAGAGAGAGAGAACGAGAGAACGAGAGAGAGAGAGAACGAGAGAGCGAGAGAGAGAGAGAGAGAGAGAGAGAGAGAGAGAGAGAGAGAGGGAGAGAGAGAACGAGAGAGAGAGAGAACGAGAGAACGAGAGAGAGAGAGAGAGAGAGAACGAGAGAGAGGGAGAGAGAGAACGAGAGAGAGAGAGAGAGAGAGAGAGAGAGAGAGAGAGAGAGAGAGAGAGAGAGAGAGAGAGAGAGAGAGAGAGAGAGAGAGAGAGAGAGAGAGAGAATGAGAGAGAGAGAGAGAGAGAACGAGAGAGAGAGAACGAGAGAGAGAGAACGAGAGAGAGAGAACGAGAGAGAGAGAGAGAACGAGAGAACGAGAGAACGAGAGAACGAGAGAACGAGAGAACGAGAGAACGAGAGAACGAGAGAACGAGAGAACGAGAGAACGAGAGAACGAGAGAACGAGAGAACGAGAGAACGAGAGAACGAGAGAACGAGAGAACGAGAGAACGAGAGAACGAGAGAACGAGAGAGAGAACGAGAGAACGAGAGAGAGAACGAGAGAACGAGAGAACGAGAGAGAGAACGAGAGAACGAGAGAGAGAACGAGAGAACGAGAGAGAACGAGAGAACGAGAACGAGAGAGAGAGAACGAGAACGAGAGAGAGAGAACGAGAGAGAGAGAGAACGAGAGAGAGAGAGAACGAGAGAGAGGGAGAGAGAACGAGAGAGAGGGAGAGAGAGAACGAGAGAGAGAGAGAGAACGAGAGAGAGAGAGAACGAGAGAGAGAGAGAACGAGAGAGAGAGAGAGAGAGAGAACGAGAGAGAGAGAACGAGAACGAGAGAACGAGAACGAGAGAACGAGAACGAGAGAACGAGAACGAGAGAACGAGAACGAGAGAACGAGAACGAGAGAACGAGAACGAGAGAACGAGAACGAGAACGAGAGAACGAGAACGAGAGAACGAGAACGAGAACGAGAGAGAGAGAACGAGAGAACGAGAGAACGAGAGAGAACGAGAGAGAACGAGAACGAGAGAGAGAACGAGAGAGAGAACGAGAGAGAGAACGAGAGAGAGAACGAGAGAGAGAACGAGAGAGAGAACGAGAGAGAGAACGAGAGAGAGAACGAGAGAGAGAACGAGAGAGAGAACGAGAGAGAGAACGAGAGAGAGAACGAGAGAGAGAACGAGAGAGAGAACGAGAGAGAGAACGAGAGAGAGAACGAGAGAGAGAACGAGAGAGAGAACGAGAGAGAGAACGAGAGAGAGAACGAGAGAGAGAACGAGAGAGAGAACGAGAGAGAGAACGAGAGAGAGAACGAGAGAGAGAACGAGAGAGAGAACGAGAGAGAGAACGAGAGAGAACACGAGAGAACGAGAGAGAACACGAGAGAACGAGAGAACACGAGAGAACGAGAAAGAACGAGAGAACGAGAGAGAGAACGAGAACGAGAGAGAGAGAGAACGAGAGAGAGAACGAGAGAGAGAACGAGAGAGAGAACGAGAGAGAGAACGAGAGAGAGAACGAGAGAGAGAACGAGAGAGAGAACGAGAGAGAGAACGAGAGAGAGAACGAGAGAGAGAACGAGAGAGAGAACGAGAGAGAGAACGAGAGAGAACACGAGAGAGAACGAGAGAGAACACGAGAGAGAACGAGAGAGAACACGAGAGAACGAGAGAGAACACGAGAGAACGAGAGAGAACACGAGAGAACGAGAGAGAACGAGAGAACGAGAGAGAGAACGAGAACGAGAGAGAAATAGAACGAGAGAGAGAGAGAGAGATAGAACGAGAGAGAGAGAGAGATAGAACGAGAGAGAGAGAGAGATAGAACGAGAGAGATAGAACGAGAGAGAACGAGAGAGAGAACGAGAGAGAGAGAGAACGAGAGAGAGAGAGAACGAGAGAGAGAACGAGAGAGAGAACGAGAGAGAGAGAGAACGAGAGAGAGAACGAGAGAGAGAACGAGAGAGAGAACGAGAGAGAGAACGAGAGAGAGAACGAGAGAGAGAACGAGAGAGAGAACGAGAGAGAGAGAACGAGAGAGAGAGAACGAGAGAGAGAGAACGAGAGAGAACGAGAGAACGAGAGAACGAGAGAACGAGAGAGAGAGAACGAGAACGAGAGAGAGAACGAGAACGAGAGAGAGAACGAGAACGAGAGAGAGAACGAGAGAACGAGAGAGAGAGAGAGCGAGAGAGAGAGAGAGAGAGAACGAGAGAGAGAGAGAGAGAGAGAACGAGAGAGAGAGAGAGAGAGAGAGAGAGAGAGAGAGAGAGAGAGAGAGAGAGAGAGAGAGAGAGAGAGAGAGAGAGAGAGAGAGAGAGAGAGAGAGAGAACGAGAACGAGAACGAGAACGAGAACGAGAACGAGAACGTGAGAGAGAGAGAGAGAGAACGAGAGAGAGAGAGAACGAGAGAGAGAGAGAGAGAGAACGAGAGAACGAGAGAACGAGAGAACGAGAGAACGAGAGAACGAGAGAACGAGAGAACGAGAGAACGAGAGAACGAGAGAGAGAGAGAACGAGAGAGAGCGAGAGAGAGAGAGAGAGAGAGAGAGAGAGAGAGAGAGAGAGAGAGAGAACGAGAGAGAGAGAGAACGAGAGAGAGAGAGAACGAGAGAGAAAACGAGAGAGAGAGAACGAGAGAGAGAGAGGACGAGAGAGAAAACGAGAGAGAGAACGAGAGGGCGAGAGAGAGAGAGAGAGAGAGAGAGAGAGAGAGGGAGAGAGAGAGAGAGAGAGAGAACGAGAGAGAGAGAGAGAGAGAGAGAGAGAGAGAGAGAGAGAGAGAGAGAGAGAGAGAACGAGAGAGAGAGAACGAGAGAGAGAGAGAGAAAGAAAACGAGAGAGAGAGAACGAGAGAGAGAGAGAGAGAGAGAACGAGAGAGAGAGAGAGAGAGAGAGAGAGAACGAGAGAGAGAGAGAGAGAGAGAGAGAACGAGAGTGAGAGAACGGGAGAGAGAGAGAACGAGAGAGAGAACGAGAGAGAGAACGAGAGAGAGAACGAGAGAACGCGAGAACGAGAGAGAGAGAGAGAGAGAACGAGAGAACGAGAGAGAGAGAGAACGAGAGAGAGAGAGAGAGAGAGAGAGAGAGAGAGAGA
>NW_028223396.1:0-10520 GCF_056783735.1 Eptatretus burgeri
CCTAAGGTTATACAAGAGGAATAGAGTTTCATGTTAGATAACAATTCAAAATACACATTTTTTTTTATTTTTTATACTTATGAATTTTCTGTAGTACCGAGGTCGTTGTTTGCAGCCGATGGTTCGCTCCTTCACACCACATCGAAGAGTGACCTGATGTTGATACTAGAAAACCTGCCAAAGGTTGAAGCAGTGCCCCAGGAAAATAAGAACCAAAGAGTTGATCAAGCTGGAGTCAACTATAAGTGTGTTGCTGTCATCGATGCAATGGCTGATTTACAAACATTGGACAAACCAGAATCCATCAAAACCTGTCATGACCTCGCAAACCACTTCATTGGACGCCACCGGCAGAAGTATGGTGACTACGACGAGGTACATTTGGTGTTTGACCGTTATGACACTGGAGAATCTCTGAAAGCTTCAACCCGTGAGAGACGTTTGGGTGGTAACAGGGCAGTGGCGTATCATATTACTGATTCCACATCAATTGACAAACTAAGCATGCAGCAGTTGCTTGCCCATGTGTCAATGAAAGATGCATTAACCGCCTATTTGGCTGAAAAGATACTGCAACATGATGTAACAATGGGCAAGTCCCTTGTGGTTGCCTGGCGGAATAAGGCAAGAGCTACACATAGAGCAGTAGTTGACCTCTCAAGTAGTCAAGAAGAAGCAGATACCAAACTCATTCTGCATTCCATTGATGCTTCTGTAAATGGTGCTACCTCTCTAGACATCCACTCACCAGACACCGATGTGCTTGTACTTGCCATCAGACGATACCCCAGTTTATGTCCAAATACTTCCTTTGTAACAGGGGCTGGTCAAAAACAGAGCGATACCCCTTGAGCCCATCTACAGTGCCTTGGGTCCAAGGAAAGCTGCAGCTCTACCGGGATTTCATGCACTATCAGGAGCAGGTGTCACAGGAAAATTTGCTGGAATAGGAAAGAATAAATTCTGGAAAGTACTGCAGGAACTTGATCCAACTGATGAGATAGTAAATGCCCTTGTACAGCTAGGAACAACAGATGAACTACCTAACACTTTGTTTGCTGCAATTGAATCATTTGTATGCAAGTTGTATCTCCCGAACACAGAGCTGTTGAATGTAGTTGATGTAGGGTGGTGGCTATTCAAGAAGAAGCAAGCTCAATCAGAAGGTTTACCTCCAACCCAAGCTGCGCTACGTAATGCCATCTTGAGAGCGCACTACTTGGCCATGATTTGGAATAATGACATCATTGCAAATCCAGACCTGCCAGAACCACTGGAATGTGGTTGGAATTTGGTAGATGGCCGATATAAACCAGTCATGACAACCTTGCCGCCTGCTCCGCAAGCAGTAATTGATCTGGTGAAATGTTCCTGTGCAAAGACACTATGTTCAAGTAATCGCTGCAAATGCAGAAGGAATGGATTGAATTGCACAGATCTTTGTCGCTGTAGTGAGGACTTAGAATCATGTGACAACTCAGAAGACACAGTTCTCTCAGATGATGAAGAGGAGGATAGTGATAGTGAAGATGAGTTATTGTAACTTCCACATGGATTGGAGCAGGCAATAAACTCTGGCAACCAACCACACAACTAGCATGTAGTATGGACAATGTATCACTGACTCAAAAGGATGAAATATTGATGTCATATTGGCGGTCATTTTGAATTTTCATTTATTCATTCCTTGACTTTATAAGTGTATGTTCAACTACTAAACTTAGCCTAACCTCATCGAACATTCATGGCCTTGTAGCAACAATAGGCCTTAATACGTCCATTTTGAAATGAAAGATAGCTGCCCTCTGCAACACTAAAACTGTAAATATGGCTTTTCATGTTCTTTGGTACCTATATTATATTCATATAGGCTGATAGGGGTGATCTTTTGTACCATGTTAAGCGCATCACTGTCATTGAAATCATAATATATATATATATATATATATATATATATATATATATATATATATATATATATATATATATATATAGTTATATATATATAGTTATATATATATATATATAGTTATATATATATAGTTATATATATATAGTTTTATATAGTTTTATATATATATATATATAGTTATATATAGTTATATATATATATAGTTATATATAGTTATATATAGTTATATATATATATAGTTATATATAGTTATATATATATATATATATATATATAGTTATATATATATATATATATAGTTATATATATATATATATATAGTTATATATAGTTATATATATATATATAGTTATATATATATATATATATAGTTATATATAGTTATATATATATAGTTATATATAGTTATATATAGTTATATATATATATATATATAGTTATATATAGTTATATATAGTTATATATAGTTATATATATATATATAGTTATATATAGTTATATATATAGTTATATATAGTTATATATATAGTTATATATAGTTATATATATATATATATATATATATATATATATATATATATTTTTTTTTATATATATATATATATATATATATATATTTTTTATATATATATATATATATATATATATTTATATATATATAGTTATATATATATAGTTATATATATATATAGTTATATATATATATAGTTATATATATATATATAGTTATATATATTCAAGAATAAGCCGTAAAGGTGGCCATTTTGAAATTCAATATAGCTGAAAATTTTGAATACAATTTCAGCTGTTCACAAGAAATGTGTATTTCACTAATTGTTTGTCACTAATTTTGAAATGAAAGATGGCTGCCCTCTGCAACACTAAAACTGTAAATATGGCTTTTCATGTTCTTTGGTACCAATATAACATTCATATAGGAGTGATCTTATGAAGCATGTTAAACGTGTTACTGTGACTGAAATGATAATATATACAATATACATATATTCAAGAATAAGCCATAAAGGTGGCCATTTTGAAACTCAATATGGCTGAAAATTTTAATGGAATTTCAGCTGTTCACAAGAAATGTGTATTTCACTAATTGTTTGTCTTGATAAATGTAGATTTTACAACAAAAAAACAGCTTTTTACGACATTCATATCCACATTCAGGGCAAATATAGACATAAAATGTCGGCTATTTTGAAATCCAAGATGGCTGCCCTCTGCAACACTTTCAAAATTGCCAACATGGTTTTTCATGTTCTTTGGTACCTATTTAACGCATTCATATCGGTGGGATCTTCTAATCATCAAAATCCCACGGGATTGCATAGTCTCCCGGACTACGAGGGGTTGCGTGACTCGATGAAGCTGCAATTGAAGGCGTTGTAGTTTCTTTATCTCATCAGCTCCCTGCAGTGCTAAGTTGGTGTTTGGATTGATTCCTGTGCAAGGATTTCTTTTTGGTTTATTTGCTATTTTGGTGCTTGGAATATGCTGGTACTTTTAGTGAAATATGAAAAACAGTTTGTATTCCAATCACCATCACACTAACATTTGAGGCTGTGGGAAAGAATGGGTGTGGGTGTAAATGTTGAGTGCTGAGAGATGTATATGGAGAGTATGTGAGACCTATAATTTAGGATTTCTCAAAAAAGATGAATTCCTGTCTTGCTGTCCACGAAAGCAAACAGAATATCAGGATTTTATGGTGAGGTGGGAATATATTGTTGCGGCCCCGGGGTCGCAGGGGTACTACGAGGGAGGAGATATCCCTAGTTTCTCCCCGGACTCACCAGGAATCGCAGGCCGTCGCACACGAATAAGTTTGTGACGCGTCGGGTCGCTAATCGACCGCGAACACCAATAATTTGACCACATGACCCAGTGTCCTCCGTCTGATGACTATTTAACTGGGAACACGTGGTCGCCTTATTACGGGGAATTGCGCTCTCGATGCATACGTGTGTTACTTACCGTTATCAGGTGCAGCCGGGCGGAGCTGCCAAGTACACATCGGCTAATAATCAGATTTTTGGGGTATAACTTCCCGGCGATGCGAAGGTGCGGACCATGCTGGACCCATTGAGGAAAAGACAAAAACGAGCTGGGTACATTTATAACAAGGCAGATTTCTTTTCACAAATTGAGGAAAATTATGTGGAACATTAATGGATTTATTCACAAGATGTACATCAGGGGAAAGCAAGGAATTTGTGGATGCAACAAAAGAAATGCAATATTCACAAAAGATGACAAAGTTCAGATTTACCCCGATTAGCTTAGAGCCTTTTACAGTCTTAAATTACACGATACATGACAGAGACCAACACACACACACACACACACACACACACACACACACACACACACACACACACACACACACACACACACACACACACACACACACGGAAAATTAGAGATAGCCCAGAAAGAGGAGAGGCAGGTGAGTAGTGACCTCATGGTAGCTGGCACGGTCGGTGGACTGGCGCAACCCTATCACTTCGGAAGGGGGAGGGGGGAGGAAAACTGAAGGTGTCTATGGTGTGGGAGTTAGAAGTGTGAGTTGTGCAACGTGTCGTGTGGCATGGTGAAAGAGGAAAGTGTGAGAGGTGCGAGTCAGTAAGGTTGCTCTGAAATGAATGGTTGTTCAGGGCTTGCTCTCGCCGATTGCTCTTGTGCGTCCACAGTGGATGAGATATAGATGGGAGAGAAGATGCGTGAGAGACTTTAATGGAGTTGTGTGGGGGTCTGTAAATGTTAATGTTGGCTGCTGGATGCAGCCGAAACTGACATCGATGACTCGGGGGTGTTCCCATCCCATTCTGGCAATCGCTTGCTCTACCCCGGATATCCTCGCTTGGCTACTCCGCCCTCTCCTCTCGGTCGTGCTGACTTGTGGCGAGATTTTGTTTGGATGCTAGAGAGTTCTTGGGTGACCGCCTCTTGGAGCCAGGATGAAGAAGAGAGATTTTGAGTCGAATTCCTCCTTTTATAGGGCCTGAGCGAGGGAGGATAGAAGAAACGGACCATATGATCCTATAGGCGGTTCCAAGTTCCCCCATTGGCGCAAAGCATTTGCCCCACGCCCCACCAGGCTTCGGAATCGAAAATGGCTTCATTCGCTCCTGTTCTGCGCCACACATTGGAGCTCCATAATTAACATGGGATGAGAGTCTTCAGAAGCACCCCCTGGCCCCGAACGTGCGCTGGACTCCATTTAAGCGTGGCTATTTGAGGAAACCCCAAAGCTATCCGTACGTCTTCGAATGAACCCCAGTGCACGCTTGCACTTTGAGTTACATGCCAAAACACCCCGATTCTCATTATCCTCGTTCCTCCGGTATCCTCCGAAACTGTGGTGAGCGTCCAAGGAGTTGATGGCAGTTGCGGCGGTTATTGGAAGGTGAGAGAAGTGTTGTGGCATTAGTGGTGAAGAGATTGGGACAGGTCGTCATAGCTGTGGCGTTTGTGGTGACGGTGTGGACGTAGGTTATTGTGGGGATTTTTAGGAGACGTGTGGTTATGGTCAGCGTTGCAGACGCTTATGTGGCATAGGAGACGTGTGGTTATGGTTATGGTAAGCGTTGCAGCGTTGTAGTGTTGTGGTGAGCATAATGAGTGTTTGAGGTGAGGAGGCAGCAGTTGGATTTTTGCGTGCAGTTTGAACGGAAAATGGCATGTGCATATGCAAATGAACTTCGCTATGTCTCCTCACACTCTCGGCATCGTTGCTTTTCTGCCTGCGTGCTTGTGTGGTTTGTGTACGAGATGGGGTATCGTAAAGAAATGAAATAAAAGAAAGAATTGAGGATCGAAGACTGAACTCAAAGCCCAACGCAACGCATCTTTCTCATTTACCCACTCGACATATGGAAAGGACTAACTAAACACATACTGATGAAATAACTGTCTTCGGATCGCTATATGTTGGGTGCCATTGCCTCGAAGGAGTGCCGCTTTACAAAACCGCAACAATATTTTGCAATCTTTTAAAAAATGCATCATTTCACCACAATTCGTTCAGCAAACGCAGAACAATTTGTGAACTACACAAATTGACAAATATCCTTCTCGTAAACAAGTCGTCTTTCTTCACTCGTGGGACTTCATCAAGATAATGAGTTGAAACTATACAGGCCTGCTTTTTATCCATTGATATTTGCTCTATTATGGTTGTTTGGTTGGATTGAATGAGTCCCCCTCCCCCACCCCTTTTCCCTTTACTTGGTCAGCTATCGCACATTGTGGCAGGTGCAGCCAATTACTCTCACTCGATACCACTTGTTCAGCAACTATAATTGATATTTGCTGTATTTTGGTTGTTAAAACCATATATAAGCGGTACATGCCTGGTGTTGGCTTAATGGTTGGAGTGGTGGGCTTTGGATCCGAGGGTCCTGAGTTCAAATCCTGCTCAGCTGTTGAATTAATACCAGGTGGGGTTAACTCGGCCTGTCATCCTTCTGAGGTTGGCAAAATGAGTGCCAACATGCTGGTATACTGTGTCGGAGTGGCGACCCGTCCAGGATTGTGCCCAATAGCCAAGGAGACTGCTTCGGTAGCACCAACACTGCACAGAGTGTGGTCCTGATGAATGGATGGATAAGCGGTACAGCTTTAGCAGTTTCTCACTTTGTCCTCTTGCTTGGATTTGTTCTTAAGATAAATTAACTTTCCACAAAATGGCTAATAACAAGAGTAATTCTACTCACATGTTGCAGAATGAATGCATAAACTGAAAATGTACAACGCTTTCTGAAATGGTAATCAAAAGTTCACATGGGACACCACACTCTGGCAATCTTTATTAGCAAAGCAGTACAGGTGCCTTGACTTTACCATGTCAGTCTTTGTAAAATAAAATCCATGATTTATTGAAGGGTTATGTTGCTGCTGATGTTTTAATTTTTTTTTGTTTTTATGGTTGGCGGGGATATAGAAATGGGTTGCGTCCGTCCGTCTGTCCGTCCGTCACATTTCGTTTCCGGAGCTGAACTACAAATCCCCTCAAGATATATTTACGAAATTTGGTACACATATCAAGCAAGTGGTGAACTGGTGCCTTTTGATATTTTCTAATTGATAAGTCACATGGTTTGGCAGCCATGTTGGATTCAAGAAAAATATTAAATAATGTTTTCTCTGGAATTGCATAACCTAATGAAGCGAAAATTTGCAACTATCATCTTCCATCATGTCTGCATACATAGTAAAAATTATGATGTCACAAGTCACATGGTTTGGTGGCCATCTTGGATAGAAAAACACACCTCATCCAATTAACACGAAACTTCACACACTTATTCCACTGGAGGATTGGAGGCAGAATGTAAATTTATGTCATGGGTCACATGGTTCGTCAGCCATCTTGGATTGAAAATTAATAAATTTTTTAAATCTTCTTCTCCAGAATGGCTGGTTGTTTTTGTTTTTGACAAAGATGACAACCTGTGAATACCTGAACAATACTCTTATTAACCATTGAGCATATGTATTCATGCTAATGTTTCATCAATGTCTGCTTTACCCACTCCAGAGGAAAAGGACGTTGTGGACTGCATCATGGAACACATACAAGATGATGCACGAACCCGCAACCAGATAATCGGACAGTTGATCCGACAGGGCCTCTCAGACTCTGTTCTGGATTTCAAACGCAAGCAAGGGTGAGATGTGCTTTTGAGCATAAGACCTTGCCATGTTGTATTTCCATAAATTTGGATGCAGAAATAGGCATTTGGAATCTGCCAAGTCACTACTGCAGTACTTTTGTATCGAATTAACCCTTCCCTCTCCTGCTCCTCCCCGAATCCACTCTCCATTTCTCTTCTCTTCCATTTCTTAATCCACCCTTCTCCCAATGTATTTATTGCAGAAATATATATATATATATATATATATATATATATATATATATATATATATATATATATATATATATATATATATATATATATATATATACAGTGTGGAGAACAAGTATTTGATACACTGCCGATTTTGCAGGTTTTCCCACTTACAAAGCACGTAGAGGTCTGTAATTTTTATCATAGGAACACTTCAACTGTGAAAGATGGAATCGAAAACAAAAATCCTGAAAATCACATTCTATTATTTTTTAATTATTAATTTGCATTTTATTGCATGAAATAAGTATTTGATCACCCACCAACCAGAAAGAATTCCGGCTCTCACAAACCTGTTCGTTTTATCTTTAAGAAGTCTTCCCATTCTCCACTCATTACCTGTATTGACTGCACCTGTTTGAACTCGTTATCTGCATAAAAGACAGCTGTCCACATTCAAACAATCAGACTCCATCCTCTCCACAATGGACAAGACCAGAGAGCTGTCTAAGGACATCCGGGACAAAATTGTAGAATTGCACAAGGCTGGGATGGGCTTCAGGACAATAGGCAAGCAGCTTGGTGAGAAGGCAACAACTGTTGGCGCAATTATTAGAAAATGGAAGAAGTTCAAGATCACAGTCATTCTCCCTCGGTCTGGGGCTCCATGCAAGATCTCACCTCGTGGAGCCTCAATGATCATGAGAAAGGTGAGGGATCAGCCCAGAACTACACGGCAGGACCTGGTCAATGACCTGAAGAGAGCTGGGACTACAGTATCAAAGAAAACCATAAGTAACACACTACGCCGTCATGGATTAAAATCCTGCAGCGCACGCAAGGTCCCTCTGCTCAAGCCAGCGCATGTCCAGGCCCGTCTGAAGTGTGCCAATGACCATCTGGATGATCCAGAGGAGGAATGGGAGAAGGTCATGTGGTCTGATGAGACCAAAATAGAGCTTTTTAGTTTAAACTCCATTCGCCGTGTTTGGAGGAAGAAGAAGGATGAGTACAACCCCAAGAACACCATCCCAACCGTGAAGCATGGAGGTGGAAACATCATTCTTTGGGGATGCTTTTCTGCAAAGGGGACAGGACGACTGCACCGTATTGAGGGGAGGATGGATGGGGCCATGTATCGCGAGATCTTGGCCAACAACCTCCTTCCCTCAACAAGAGCATTGAAGATGGGGCATGGCTGGGTCTTCCAGCATGACAACGACCTGAAACACACAGCCAGGGCAACTAAGGAGTGGCTCCGTAAGAAGCATCTCAAGGTCCTGGAGTGGCCTAGCCAGTCTCCAGACCTGAACCCAACAGAAAATCTTTGGAGGGAGCTGAAAGTCTGTGTTTCCCAGCGACAGCCCCGAAACCTGAACGATCTGGAGAAGATCTGCATGGAGGAGTGGGCCAAAATCCCTGCTGCAGTCTGTGCGAACCTGGTTAAGAACTATAGGAAACGTCTGATCTCTGTAATTGCAAACAAAGGTTTCTGTACCAAATATTAAGTTCTGTTTTTCTGATGTATCAAATACTTATTTCATGCAATAAAATGCAAATTAATTATTTAAAAATCAAACAATGTGATTTTCAGGATTTTTGTTTTAGATTCCGTCTTTCACAGTTGAAGTGTACCTATGATAAAAATTACAGACCTCTACGTGCTTTGTAAGTGGGAAAACCTGCAAAATCGGCAGTGTATCAAATACTTGTTCTCCCCACTGTATATATATGTATATATGTATATATATATGTATATATATATATATATATATATATATATATATATATATATATATGTATGTATATATATATATATATGTATGTATGTATGTATATATATATATGTATGTATATATGTATGTATATATATATGTATGTATATATATATGTATGTATATATGTATGTATATATATATATGTGTGTATATGTATATATATGTATGTATATATGTATGTATATATATATGTATATATATATATATGTATGTATATATGTATGTATATATATATATATATATATATATATATATATATATATATATATATATATATATATGTATGTATATGTATATATATATATATATATATGTATGTATATATATATATATATATATATATATATATGTATATATATATATATATATATATATGTATATGTATATATATATATATATATGTATATATGTATATATATATATATATATATATATATATGTATATATGTATATATATATATGTATATATGTATGTATATATATATATATATATATATATATGTATATATGTATGTATATATATATATATATATATATATATATATATATATATATATATATATATATATATATATATATATATATATATATATATATATATATATATACACCTGGTGTTGGCTCAATGGTTAGGGTGGTTGCTTGGAATCCTCTGATCCTGAGTTCAAACCCCACTCCACTGTTGAATTCACACCAGGTGGGGTTGACTCTGCCTGTCATCCTTCCGAGGTCGGCAAAAAATGAGTGCCAGCATGCTGGTATACTGTGTCGGAGTGGCGACCCGTCCAGGATTGTGTTCAATAGCCAAGGAGACTGCTTAGGCAGCACCAACGCTCTGCATGGAGTATGGTCCCGATGGACGGATGGATGGATATATATATATATATATATATATATATATATATATATATATATATATATATGTATATATATATATATGTATATATATATATATAAATGTATGTATATATA
>NW_028223397.1:7500-10489 GCF_056783735.1 Eptatretus burgeri
CCAAGACGTGTCTGACTCCCAAGTATCTCTCCCTGGTTACTCCCTCTTACGGTATGACAGACCTGAGCCTCGTCCTGGTGGAGGTGTTGCTCTCTTCATCAAAGACTCTATTCCTCACTCTCCCTGCACTGCTCTCACTCCCCCACACCCCCAGGAATACCTCTGGCTTCGGCTTCCCCTCCACTCCCACCTCATGTTTATATGTGTACTGTACCGTCCACCGAACAGTGATGACTCCATCTACACCTCACTCTCCGAAAACATGGACCATCTTCTATCTTCTCATCCAAACTCTCTCTCCCTCTTATGTGGCGACTTCAATTGTCATCACGCCAGTTGGCTAGGTGTGGGTACCTCTCTCACCTGCCATGGGACATCAGCAAAAGCTTTCTGTGACTCATTGGGACTGACTCAATCGGTCAACTTCCCGACCCGGATCTCAACCAATGGTACTCCATCTCTTCTGGATCTGATTTTGACAAATTTCCCTGACAATATCTGCTGCTCTTCCTTCGCTCCAATTGGTTCTTCTGACCACGTCCTTGTTAAAGTGGACATCTCTCTGGCTGTTATCAGAGAACCACCTCACCGCCGTCGAGTCTGGCATTTCACTCAAGCCGACTGGCAGGGTCTCCGAGCAGCCATCAAACTTACAGACTGGTCTCCTATCACTACTTTCTCAAACATCAACTCATCCTGGGAATTCTTTCAAAGAAACTTGCTCTCCCTCATGCACAGATTTATCCCCTCTCGTGTTCAGTTGTCTTACCCTTCCTCCCGCCCTTGGTTTACTGAAGCTTGTGGCGAGGCAGTTGTCCTGAAACAACTTGCCTTTGCCTCATGGAAAGCAAACCCAACTGAGGGCAATCTCAGTTCTTTCCACAAAGCTCGGAACAAGTGTGTAGCTGCCCTCAGGAGAGCCAGAAAACAACATCTTTCTCATCTGAAGTCTGAACTCTCAAACCTCTCTCCCTCCTCAAAATCCTGGTGGCATTTAATCAAACCTGTTTCTGGTGTATGTTCCCCCTCCATCCCCTCCCTTACCTCAAATGGCCGCACTGCTGATTCCACACGTGATAAAGCTGAATGTCTAAACTCGGTGTTTGCAGCTAAATCTTGTGTCCCAAACCCATCACTATCTCTACCCACTTTACCCAGTCGCACCCAACTGTCCCTGGACTCTGTATCCTTTTCTCCTGACAAGGTGGAGAGCTTGCTTTCAAACCTCGAGTCAGATTCTGCAACCGGTCCAGACGGCATCAGCCCACGTGTCCTCAAAGCCTGCTCTTCTGCTCTTGCTCACCCTCTCTCTGTTCTATTCACCCTCTCATTTTCCCAAGGTCATCTGCCATCTGCTTGGAAATCTGCTAACATCACTGCCCTGCATAAAAAAGGTGCAAAAACAGATCCCTGTAACTATAGACCAATCAGCCTTCTCCCAATCATCAGCAAGGTTATGGAATCCATCATCGCTTCAGACATGAAATCCTTCCTCTTCTCCAATGGCTTGATTTCCAATCATCAATTTGGTTTCAGACCAGGTCACTCTACCCTAGATATGCTGCTACTGCTCTCCCATCAATGGATGGAGGTCCTCAATGCCAGACAGGAAATCCGAGCCGTATCCCTGGACATATCACGTGCTTTTGACACAGTCTGGCACCCTGCCCTACTCACCAAACTCTCTTCCCATGGTATTCAAGGCCATCTCCACTCATGGCTCGCAGACTTCCTCTCCTGTCGCAGTCAACGTGTGGCCCTAAATGGAGTTCTTTCATCCCCTCTTCCTGTGCAGGCTGGAGTTCCTCAAGGTAGCGTTCTGGGCCCTGTTCTTTTTCTGGTTTTCATCAATGATCTCTCGGACTCTCTGGAAAATCCTCTATTTCTCTTTGCCGATGACTCCACCCTCTGCCGTACCATCTGTCATCCCTCAGACCGGCAAGCAGCAGCTTCTTCGCTCACTGCAGATCTGGATAAAATCACAAACTGGTCCAACACGTGGAACATGTCTTTCAATCCAGACAAATCTCACACTCTCACTATGTCTCTTCGAAAGGACCGTTTACAAAACCCCCCATCCACTTTCTCAACAATCCTCTGGAAGAAGTGTTTTCTTTCAAGCTTCTGGGTCTCACTATCTGCCATGACCTTTCCTGGGAAAGTCACATTTCCAACCTTGCCTCAAAAGCCAGTCGCCGACTGGGAATCCTCCGTCGTGCAAAGTCCTTCCTCGGCCCTCTTGAGCTCCTGACCACTTACAAAGCTTTTGTCCGTAGCCTGATGGAGTACTGCTCTCCCCTCTGGGCTGGTGCTCCTGCCTCCCACCTTTCTCGACTTCACGCTGTCGAAACCAGGGCTTTTAAGATCATTGGCATCTCCCGCAATGAAGCTGAGTCTTTGGGCCTCTCACTCAATCACCGCAGGTTGGTCGGTGGTCTTTCTGTCTTCTACCGACTCCTCTCCAGCCTTGCCCCCCCTGCTCTCTCTGCGATTTGTCCCCAACCACATTTCCACAGAGCGCTCAAGGTCCGCCAACAACCCCCTTCTGGTAAAACTACCAAAATCACGAATCACTGCTCATCTTCACTCTTTCATTCCTCTTTTTTCCCACCTTTGGAATAAACTTCCTCACTCTATTCTTTCCCATTCTTCCCTCCAGGCTTTCAAAACAGCTGTTCACCACCACCTCTTATCTTCCCCCATCCAAATCCTCGATCTTTTTCTACCCCCGATAATCCACCCAAGCCCACTTCCTTCAATTCTCCTGCTTTCCTTCCTGAAAGTCCCTTTAATGTCCATCTTCCCCTCGCCATGTTCCCCGTCCCATCCCCATCCCTCTCCCTTCCACAGTTCACCTGTGTCTGTTCCCCAATGTTTTGTCCCTTCCACTCCCGCCCCTCTTGTCTCATGCCTCCTTGCTGTGAGTTGTGTGTTAGCTCTCCTTCGAGCCTCCGCCAAGGTATACAAAAAAAAAAAAAAAAAAAAAAAT
>NW_028223398.1:0-2500 GCF_056783735.1 Eptatretus burgeri
CGTGATCAACTGATCGGATAGTCTTCGACGTATGCAACTAAGACGTCATAACGAAGCCCCGCTAAAACATCAAAAACTACAAGAGCACTCAGTGGAGTACATACCTCTACCTCACAATGCCTGGTCCACGACAACATATCAGACCCCAATACATATTTCACATATCATGCTGTATATAATTTTTAGCTTCATCTCTCAATGGTGAAGACTCACATTAAAATTAAATAATTCTCGTGTCCATATCAGGATTCGGATCTACACCAAAATCGAATCAATTCATCCTTGTCACACAACCAATATGTCCACCAAGTTTCGTCCGAATCCGTCCACAAAACTTTTTGAGACATCGTGCAACATATCGTTTTTGGCCCGACCTCTCAATGGTGAAGAATCACTTAAAAAATTCTACTAGTCGGATCCGGATTCGGATCTTCACCAAAATCTAATCAGTTCATCCTTGTTACACACCCAACCTGTCCACAAAATTTCATCCAGATCCGTCCACAACCTTTTGAGATATCCTGCATACAAACAGACATACAAACAAGACGACGACGTCGTGCAGAGCACGATACTTGCAAAATCCATAAAAACAAATTTGATCTCAAAAATATATAATTGGTGGTTGAATTCAATGACCCAAATATGGAAATCTTCAAATATTTTTATTGTATTTTTTTGTATACACAGTCGAGGCTCCTGGCGTACCTCGAGCACCCTGTGGAAATATGGGAGGGCACACGTCTCAGAGAGAGTGGGGAGGTGAGACCGGAGAGACCGTAGAAGACAAAGACCATCGACCTGCCTGCGGTGAGAGTGTGAGAAACCCAGACTCAGCCTCATCATGGGAGAGACTAATACAGGGAAATCAGACAAAGGTGGAGGCCATTCAGCCAACCATGACTGCACATTAACACCACACTAATTCATCAACATAAGATCCAAAGAAGAAAATGCAAATTATTTTTTTTTGATAAGTGTTTTTGTATTGTTTTTTTTTTCTCCTCAGGGGAGGGGGCATGGGCTTGGATAAAACACACTACACCCCTCCACCATATTGGGATCGTTACTTAAAAGGAGGTCTAACACTGCACTCCCCCTCGTGGGCTTATCTACAAACTGGGTTAAAAAGCAATCCTGGACTAAAACTAGGAAATCCTCATCTGCTCTTCCCTTTCCCTGTTCCTGGACCCAATCTATCCCTGGCAAGTTAAAATCCCCCAAAATCAATACTCTTCCCTGACCACATTCCCTTTTGAATTCTTCATGTACTCCTCCTTCCTCCTCTTCCTTCACATCCAGAGCCCTATAAAAGCATCCCACCAGTATATTACTGTTTTTACAATCTCTAATGTCTAATCTCTACCCACACAGAATCCTCAACATTTATTCCTTCCTTCATGTCACCCCTTTCTCTTGATACAATGCTGTCCTTTACCCAGATTGCTACTCCTCCTATTCTCTCCTTCCGATCACACCGATACACCTTGTAGCCTTCTAATCCTGTCCTCCAGTTACTCTCCTCCTTAAACCATGTCTCACTCACTTCAAATATATCGAACTCCTTGCTATCTACTTTGGCTTCAAGCTCTTCCATCCTATTATTTAAACTTCTGGCATTAGTATAGAAGCAGCTTTGGTTTCCGAAATGCATAATGGTTTAATAAATTGGTATGGAAGCAGTAATAATCCTAAATGCCTTGCTTTTCACAGTGTGAAGCCGAGAAAGGTGTGAGGCAGGAGCACCAGCCCAGAGGGGAGAGCAGGACTCCATCAAGGTATGCCTGAGGATAAAACCAAAGAGATCAAAAGGATTTACCAGAGTCAGTGAGATCATTGATGAAAACCAGAAAAAGAACAGAGCCTAGAACATTGCCTTGAGGAACTCCAGCCTGGACAGGAAGATGGGATGAGAGAACTCCATTAAGGGTGACACGGTGACTGACAGGAGAGGAAGTTTGTGAGCCATGAGTGGAGATGAACTTGGATACCATAGGAAGAGAGTTTGGTGAGTAGGGCAGGGTGCCAGACTGTGTCAAAAGCATGTGATATGTCTAGGGATACGGCTCTGATTTCATGTCTGGCATTGAGAACCTCCATCCATTGTTGGGAGAGCAGAAGCAGCATATCTAGGGTAGAGTGACCTGGTCTGAAACCAAATTGATGATCGGAAATCAAGCCATTGGAGAAGAAGAAGGATTTAATGTCTGAAGCGATGATGGATTCCATAACCTTGCTGATGATTGGGAGAAGGCTGATTGGTCTGGAGTTGCAGGGATCTGTTTTTGCACCTTTTTATGCAGAGTGGTCATGTTTGCTGATATCCAAGCAGATGGCAGATGACCTTGAGCAAATGAGATGGTGAATAGAACAGAGAGAGGGTGAGCTAGAGCGTGGGCTGATGCCGTCTGGATCGGTTGCAGAATCTGAGTCGTGGTTTGAAAGCAAGCTCTCCACCTTGTCAGGAGAAAAGGACACAGAGTCCAGGGACAGTTTGGTG
>NW_028223399.1:0-10479 GCF_056783735.1 Eptatretus burgeri
CAGCACGTTCCTTTTAACACTACGTAGCTAAGCTACGTCCCCTCTACACATCCACAAGTCTGTCACGGTCTCCAAATCAATCATTTTATTTCCCAACCTAAAGCTCACTAAATCCCTCTACCTAATCCATTCCACGGACTCCATGAGGACTTACCCCTGCCCCATGAAGTCGGTCTAACTAAGCTAACCCTTCCCCCTAACTAGTTTCCATCCTGTGCCCAGGCCAAGGGGGTCTTCCACCCCTTTGCCCAGGAATCCTGTGCACCCGAAAGTGAGGCTTGCTGTCTTTTTTTTTTTTCATGCGCAGCACCTGCGCGGCAACTCAGAGCTCGCGCACTTTGCACCTGTCCGCGACGTCATGCAGCTGCACGTGTTCCTCGTCCCTCCTTGGACGGTGCCATCCGGCAGATACCCCTCCTGCCGGATTCCAACCCCACGTGCAGCCATGACGTCACCGTGCGCAGAAAAAAACACAAGCCCCACGTCTCGAGGGGTTTCCCACGCGAACACAGGTGCTTTGCCCGTTGGAGCTTAACACACACGATCGCGTGGAGAACCCGTCCGGTCCAAATCCGTTTACCTGCCTAAACTTTGTCCGTCCGCGGGATCGGCAAATCCACCGCGTGCGTTTCCGGACCGGGACTTCACTCTCGCAAGCGAGCACATGGTGGTCTCGTGCGTTGCACAGCACGAACCGCGTGCTCACTGCTGAGTGAACCCGGCACGGTCCCCGAAACAACGACAGCCGCTACCCGGCTTTCGTTTCTCCCATGTCGCCGTCTCCGTCTCCATTCCACACACGCATACCTGCGTGTTACGACGCACACAGTCCACACCATTAAACTCACACCGGGAGACGCGGCTGCGTGCTCCCGCATGCCAACCGACATCTCCCTCACATACCGCTCTCTCACACACACGGTCTCCCTTGCACACAGCGACCTTGCACACAGCCGTTCACTCACGCGTGCGGGGGCACTCACCCGCGGTGCCTCACTCGCACTCCGTGCCTCATCCACACACGCGGGGGCACTCACCCGCGGTACCTCATTCACACACACGGCGACACTCAACCGCGGTGTCTCATTCATACTCCGTGCCTCACTCACACATACGGGGGAACTCACCCGCGGTGCCTCACCCACACACGGCGTGCTGGGAAGCACGTACTCTGGCACCATCGCCACCACACCACTCACACACGGGGTCGCTTCCACACACGGTGCCGCACTCACACCTTGCACCACACACACAGGGACAACCACACTGGGGATTCGTGTCCCCACAAGGGTCTCCGGGGCCTCTATACCCCCCAAGCTCTCCGTGCACCCGTCCACAGCACTCCTCCTCTCAACCTCGCAAAGCACGACCGAACTCACCTGGTCGTGACTCGCCTCAAGGGGGCATACTCCCTCCCCTCGTTCCTGGAGGAGGCCATCCAGGTGCTCGCACTGGGTCCCCACACGCTCCGCGAGCTCACCCCCATTGTCCTCCACTACCTCCGTGTGTGTGTGTGCGTCACTTACCCCGTCTTCATCGTGTTTATTGGTCTCTGCTTCTTTCTGGCGTCTTTCCCTTATCTTTATGTAGGTCAACCTTGCTTTCTCTTTAAGTCGCTCCCGTCCTTCCCTGTTTTTCACTCCTTGCTCTTTCACGATCTCCGCGTACCTCATCCTTGCTTTCCGTATTAATTGTTCTTTTCTCTCCCTCCCAATTACTTTCACCTCGTCTCTTGTCTCCCGAATTACTTTTTCCTTACCCGCCTCCACCGCGGGCCTGTCAGCCGTTGCACCCCCTTCCAGCTCGTTTGTTCCGACACGTGGAGTCGCCATTTTAAGTTCCCTGCTCCACGGCCTTCATGCCCGCCTGCAGGCATCGGCCCATGTTCTGCGTCTCACCCCGTAGCTTTCTCGTTTCTTCCTTCATGTTTGTTTCCATTTTAGTTTTCATGCGTTTTATTTCGTTTGTGAATGTATCCATCTTTTCGTTTATTTGTTTGTTCATGTCTTTCATTTCGTTTTTTATTTCATTTGTCATTGCCGCATTCATTTGTGCCAGCATGGTGAATAGCTGGGCCATGTCGGATGCACTCAAGTGAGCCGTTTCGGCAGGGGTTGGGGAAGGGTCTTGGTGGAGAGGGGGGGGGGGAGGTGTCATACACCGCGGCCGCTGCCGCACCCACCTCGGGCCCTGGGTTCAGTTGGGCGAGTCCGTGTTCCTGCACAATCAACATTTCCTGCTTGGGGATTCCATCCTGGACCATGGATTCCACACATTCTACATCCATTTCTAATACCCCCGGCTCCTTGAGACGCCATCTTGCTTCTCGTGAAGGGTTAATTCAACTCGCTCGTAATTTGGAGGGAATCGGGGGTCGCTTCTCTCACCCCTGGACCGATTCCCGTGAATTTAGCCGGAGACAGGAGAGCCCGTTTTCCTGTTCTCCGATACCAGTGCCGCGAGGAGGGCGATGAATCTGTATCGCACGACCTGACACCAGTGTTGCGGTTTTCGCGCCCGCCGGCGTGCGACGGCCACGTAACTCGAATCGCGGCACGTCGCCCACCGGACGGACAATCCAGTCGTGACCCTCTCGGACTAACGCCGGGAACCAGTCACGGGTGGACCTTTCGGTCTCACCGCGATCGAGCCAATCAGCCCCCGCGTGGGATAGGGTTGCTCGCCGAATTCGACCTACCTAAGTACCCACGCGGAGGGTAGACCGGGCGATCGCACCTCGCCGCAGGTCGACTTCGGACACGGGCCACTTAAGCGACCCGTTCCGTACTATCAGAATAACCGAGCGGTGTTATCGTCGACCTTGACGGTTCGATTAATTTTTTTTTTTTTTTTTTTTTTTTTTTTTTTTTTTTTGTATACCTTGGTCGAGGCTCGTATGAGAGCTAACACACAACTCACAGCAAGGAGGCATGAGACAAGAGGGGCGGGAGTGGAAGGGACAAAACATTGGGGAACAGACACAGGTGAACTGTGGAAGGGAGAGGGATGGGGATGGGACGGGGAACATGGCGAGGGGAAGATGGACATTAAAGGGACTTTCAGGAAGGAAAGCAGGAGAATTGAAGGAAGTGGGCTTGGGTGGATTATCGGGGGTAGAAAAGATCGAGGATTTGGATGGGGGAAGATAAGAGGTGGTGGTGAACAGCTGTTTTGAAAGCCTGAAGGGAAGAATGGGAAAGAATAGAGTGAGGAAGTTTATTCCAAAGGCGGGAAAAAGAGGAATGAAAGAGTGAAGATGAGCAGTGATTCGTGATTTTGGTAGTTTTACCAGAAGGGGTTGTTGGCGGACCTTGAGCGCCCTGTGGAAATGTGGTTGGGACAAATCGCAGAGAGAGCAGGGGGGCAAGGCTGGAGAGGAGTCGGTAGAAGACAGAAAGACCACCGACCAACCTGCGGTGATTGAGTGAGAGGCCCAAAGACTCAGCTTCATTGCGGGAGATGCCAATGATCTTAAAAGCCCTGGTTTCGACAGCGTGAAGTCGAGAAAGGTGGGAGGCAGGAGCACCAGCCCAGAGGGGAGAGCAGTACTCCATCAGGCTACGGACAAAAGCTTTGTAAGTGGTCAGGAGCTCAAGAGGGCCGAGGAAGGACTTTTGCACGACGGAGGATTCCCATTCGGCGACTGGCTTTTGAGGCAAGGTTGGAAATGTGACTTTCCCAGGAAAGGTCATGGCAGATAGTGAGACCCAGAAGCTTGAAAGAAAAGACTTCTTCCAGAGGATTGTTGAGAAAGTGGATGGGGGGGTTTTGTAAACGGTCCTTTCGAAGAGACATAGTGAGAGTGTGAGATTTGTCTGGATTGAAAGACATGTTCCACGTGTTGGACCAGTTTGTGATTTTATCCAGATCTGCAGTGAGCGAAGAAGCTGCTGCTTGCCGGTCTGAGGGATGACAGATGGTACGGCAGAGGGTTGAGTCATCGGCAAAGAGAAATAGAGGATTTTCCAGAGAGTCCGAGAGATCATTGATGAAAACCAGAAAAAGAACAGGGCCCAGAACGCTACCTTGAGGAACTCCAGCCTGCACAGGAAGAGGGGATGAAAGAACTCCATTTAGGGCCACACGTTGACTGCGACAGGAGAGGAAGTCTGCGAGCCATGAGTGGAGATGGCCTTGAATACCATGGGCAGAGAGTTTGGTGAGTAGGGCAGGGTGCCAGACTGTGTCAAAAGCACGTGATATGTCCAGGGATACGGCTCGGATTTCCTGTCTGGCATTGAGGACCTCCATCCATTGATGGGAGAGCAGTAGCAGCATATCTAGGGTAGAGTGACCTGGTCTGAAACCAAATTGATGATTGGAAATCAAGCCATTGGAGAAGAGGAAGGATTTCATGTCTGAAGCGATGATGGATTCCATAACCTTGCTGATGATTGGGAGAAGGCTGATTGGTCTATAGTTACAGGGATCTGTTTTTGCACCTTTTTTATGCAGGGCAGTGATGTTAGCAGATTTCCAAGCAGATGGCAGATGACCTTGGGAAAATGAGAGGGTGAATAGAACAGAGAGAGGGTGAGCAAGAGCAGAAGAGCAGGCTTTGAGGACACGTGGGCTGATGCCGTCTGGACCGGTTGCAGAATCTGACTCGAGGTTTGAAAGCAAGCTCTCCACCTTGTCAGGGGAAAAGGATACAGAGTCCAGGGACAGTTGGGTGCGACTGGGTAAAGTGGGTAGAGATAGTGATGGGTTTGGGACACAAGATTTAGCTGCAAACACCGAGTTTAGACATTCAGCTTTATCACGTGTGGAATCAGCAGTGCGGCCATTTGAGGTAAGGGAGGGGATGGAGGGGGAACATACACCAGAAACAGATTTGATTAAACGCCACCAGGATTTTGAGGAGGGAGAGAGGTTTGAGAGTTCAGACTTGAGATGAGAAAGATGTTGTTTTCTGGCTCTCCTGAGGGTAGATACACACTTGTTCCGAGCTTTGTGGAAAGAACTGAGATTGCCCTCAGTTGGGTTTGCTTTCCATGAGGCAAAGGCAAGTTGTTTCAGGACAACTGCCTCGCCACAAGCTTCAGTAAACCAAGGGCGGGAGGAAGGGTAAGACAACTGAACACGAGAGGGGATAAATCTGTGCATGAGGGAGAGCAAGTTTCTTTGAAAGAAATCGGGCGTACTCAGCGTTCATCGGGCGTTGAAAAAGAAATTATCGGGCGTACTCAGCCCACTACCAACCCTTTACGTGAAGCAAGATGAGGGTTCAATGGGGGAAAAGACGAAACGAAGCGGGAGAACAGTTCAACAATAAAGCACATTTATTCGCGACGAACGGAAAGCACACAAATACAATTCCACCAAATGCACACAGAAAAAACAATTCCATTTACACAAAAAGCAAATATAAAAGCGAAAACAATGCAGAGCTAATACCGACTACCGAGCACACGGCAACACTTATACAATTCTACTTCACAGACGGCGCCGACAACACATACCCAAAACCAAGGAAAAGAAATACCCTCAAGAATGAGGCAGGCCTGAGGCCGAGACCGGGTCGGGCCTACCCGTCTGGTGATGAGACGCGGAGCGGCGATGGCCCCGCAACCCGCGGGCCTCGTGGACGGTGTCTGGCAGGGTGTGGGAACGGGGCCCCCTTGGTCGCACTATCTCAGCGCGGGGGGAAACAGGAGGGGGTTGCTGATGCTCGGGGTATAGAGAGGATCTTTATTATCCCTGGTGTGCGTCTCCACCTCGGCCAGGTCGCGCTGCCGGCCTCCCTCGGGCGTGCAGCTCCTGGCACCGACGCGAGCACCCCCTCGTCCGACTCTCTTCAGCTTCTCCAGCCACTGCAGGCTTCGGGCTCCAGACTTCCACACTCGTCCCCTCCGTTCCGACTCCTTCTCGTTCTCCTTCTCCTTCTCCTTTTCGTTCTCGTTCTCCTTTTTCTGACTGACGAACACCGTCCTTTTATCCCCCCGTAACTTCGCCTTTGACCCCCTCCCTTTGACCTTTCACCTCGCTCCCCATTGGCCCGAGAAAAAGTGGGCGTGAAGGCTTTTTGATCCACAAATTTGCATATATCGATCGCCCTGGGGGCGGGGCCAATTCGCCCCTCACTCACCGATTGGACGGCAAAAAGTGGGCGTGTGTCGTTTTTGATCCGTTTTTGAAGCAGAAAATCCGTGGTTTTGTACACGCTGTTCAACGTGCGCCCTACACGAGTCCAGCATCGGTGCCCATGAGTGGCGCGAGATGACGGTGATGCGATGGTGGCGAGTTGTGACGGTAAAGGTCGTGGCGGTTGTGGTGAAGCGGCGTTGTGGTTGGTGGTTGTTGTTGTGGTTGTGATGGTAATCATGGCGGTTGGTCCAAAATAAAGATAGTAAAAGAAAAACGGCTATCCTGAAGAGTCGCAGCTCGCATAAATGACATGTATTCCCACTAGACAACGGGTTTGGGCCTAACTACACATGCACTTACCGAGATACCTCACCTAAGGGACCTGAATGGTGGTTTGCGAATTTGGTAACCACAACACTATTATTTCTTGTAATCCATTTCCTAATCTTAAAGAGACTTCTCTTTTCTTCATCATATCCAGCTATTTGGAAATCTTAATCAACACAGGTCAGATTTTGCAGAAAAAAACCCCATAAATAAACCATTTGTCTTATTATTTATGTGCATCACTTGGCTGTTGGTTGTATCATTGCTCAGAGCGCAGCTGTGCCGTTGATGGGTGGTTTGCCATCCCTCTTCCAGCAGTACTTAGGGCAGAAATTATTTGTTCATTGCATTAACTCTGCACTATCCTATTAGACTATTGTTTTGGTTTTCGATTGTTGAACAGCAATAACGCAGACCAATTGTGCATTTAATTATGATCATATTTCATGCCAAGGAAAGATCCTACTCCGGGCATGAGGATGTCCCTCGTTTTCATATAACGCAGTTTCAGGGTGCCACCATGCGGTTCATCAAGGTACAGTCAGAGCCACAACCATAACCCCTCAACCATCCCGGAAGGATCCACCAGGGTGCGTTTCTCAGATTATTGGGACAGGGTAGCCACTCGGTTTTCACGAGTGCAGTATATTTAATGAAGTGTTGTGCAAGATATCAGTTCACTCATTCATTTCGCATGTCGGCTGCTGGTTGCATCATTGCTGGGAGCACGGCTGTGGTGCTTTTACGGTTAAAGCAGGAAGTTTGGATTTGTTCATGATGCTGGCGATAACTCGTCTACTCTTCGGAAAAGACACCGTGGGATCTTTAACAT
Source organism: Eptatretus burgeri (assembly GCF_056783735.1). NCBI lineage: Eukaryota > Metazoa > Chordata > Myxini > Myxiniformes > Myxinidae > Eptatretus > Eptatretus burgeri. The sequence continues at coordinate 7,247 of NW_028223399.1, forward strand.
CCATCAATTAATGCTAGCAAACGGGACAACCGGCTTCATATCCATCCGAAGGACAGCACACACATTGATGAATCACCCTACCTGTGAAACACCGGGATGAGAGTTGATAGTTACCTCTACCACCGAAGGTGAATGGGGTTACGTGTTCATCATTTTCTGTCCGTTTTTGTTACTTTCAAACTGGAAGATTTTTCAAGGATATTGGTCAGTCGATTTTGTTATTCCATCTCTCTGCCACCCGCAGGACACAATTTTAAAACAATCTTCACAAAACGTCACCCCATGGAAGAGATAGTCAAAAGGAAGAAACCAATTGTTTTTGAGGTTAAAAGGTCAACAACTTTGGTGACATTTCTAAAATGCTCAATTTTCGTCCGATTGACTTGAAATTTGAAATCACCATTTCCATATCAGGTCGCTAAATTCAAACACCAATTATTTTTGAGATAATCATCGGCCAAATTTTCCGAAATCCTCAAGGTTCATCGGATTGACTTGAAATTTGAAGAGCATTAACATATCAGGTCACTGAATTCAACCCCCTATTCGTTTTGAGGTCACCACAAGGATTCAGCATACCATGGGTGAGAAGAAGGGAAGGATAACTGAAAATGAGATGGGTGAGAGTGAGAGTGTCATGGTGATGGTTCGACGTTTTGCCATTATAATTCAAAACGAAATTAATAGAATGGATATCAAAACAGGACGGATGTGTGGTCGGCGCCACATTGACTCATTCCCATTGTGCAGTGCAGCAAGTAATCAGGTGACACAGAGGTTCAGTCGCCAAAATAGTGAAGGTGATATTCGGATATCCATCCATCCATTAGAACCATAATCTGTACAGAGCATCAGTGCTTCCAAAGCAGTCTGCTGGGTTATTGGGCACAATCCTGGATGGGTCGCCACTCCGACAGATATAAAACGACAATAGATAGGCTGTGAACTTAACTTTTGACTTAGAATCCCACTCCAGGTGAAACTCCCCAAATCGAGGCTCACTGCTCACTGACACTCATTTGTTGAGAAACAGAGCTTTTGATACAACTCTCATAGATCGATGATAATGGAAATGCGAGGTGATAGAAGTGAGAAGGTATCACATTGGCACTGGGGCAGTCAAGCGGGATGTAACAACTAAAGGCTTGAACAAACAGTATTGGAGAAGGAAGGAAGGAAGGAAGCTTTATAAACTAGAGTTCATAGAACACCTCACACTGCGCAGTCTTGAGAAAAAGGACATGGGAAGGGTCTTTTTAACTCTTGCTTTGCATTTCCAAGCACGATCTACAGAAGCTTTATTTATTTATTTATTAATTATATGACATAGTCAATGCTCCTGGAAGAGCAAATACGCAGAACAGATAAGGATACAACATAACAAAAGGAATAGCATAAGAAGGGGGAAACACCAACAGTTTGGTGGAGGGAGAAAATAGATGGAGATAGACAAATAAAGGATGCAGGTCACGATGAGGGGAAGGGGAGAATGCAAACGGTGGACAACATGGAAACAAAAGAAAAATTTTGGAAGGGGTGGGGTGTGGTTTAAGAAGGGGTGGAGAAAAGATCATGGTTTTGGATGGGAGATGATTTGGGATAGTGGTGAACAGCCAACTTTCAAGAAGACCTGGAGGGAAGAATGAGTTTGAAGAGTGTGAGAAAGTGGATTCCACAGGCGGTTTAAAAAAAAAAAAAAATATATATATATATATATATATATATATATATATTTATATATACATATACGGGTATACTGCCAAAATCCAGAACCACTGCTCACCCACTCATTTGTTCCTCTGTCGTTATATATATATATATATATATATATATATATATATATATATATATATATATATATATATATATATATATATATATATACATATATATATATATACATATATATATACATATATATATACATATATATATACATATATATATATATACATATATATATATATATATACATATACATATATATATACATATATATATATATATATATACATATATATATATATACATATACATATATATATATATATACATATACATATATATATATATATATATATATATATACATATACATATACATATATACATATACATATATATATACATATATATATATACATATATATATATATATATATATACACATATATACATATACATATATATATACACATATATATATATATATATACATATATATATATATATATATATATATACATACATACATACATATATATATATATATACATACATACATACATATATATATATATATATATATACATACATATATATATATATATATATATATACATATATATGTATATATACATACATACATATATATATATATATATATATATATATATATATATATACATACATATATATATATATACATACATATATATATATATATATATATATACATACATATATATATATATATATATATATATATATATACATACATATATATATGTGTGTGTGTGCATGCGTGTGTGTGTGTGTGTGTGATGCATGCGTATGTGTGTGTGTGTGGCGCGTGCGTAATGTGTGTAATGTGTGTCTGTGTCTCCGTGCGTATATGTGTGTGTGTGCGTAGTAATATATATATGTGTGCGTACGCATATGTCAATGTGTGTGTGTGTGCGTATGCGTAATAATGGCGTATATGTGTGTGTGTGTGTATAATGCGTACGTATGTATGTGTGTGTATGTGTGTGTAATGTGTAATGATATGCATCAATATATGTATATGTATATGTGCGTACATGTAATGCATGCGTATGTGTGTGTGTGTGTGTGTGCGTACGTGTATAATGTATGTGTGTGTGTATGTGCGTAATACTGTGTACGTATGCGTACGTATGTGTGTGTGTGTGCGTATGTATATGTGTATGATGATACGTGTTGTCAATAATGTAATAATGTAATGTGATGCGTATAGTAATATGTATATATAAAGATGTAGAAGTGATGGAAGGGGGAAATGTAATGTGTGTGTAATAATGTGTGTGTGTGTGTGTGTGTGTGTGTGTGTGTGTGTGTGTGTATCTTCAATGTATGTGTGTGTGTGTGTGTGCAATATAATATGTAATGTAGCTAATGTGTAATGTATATATATATGTATGTATATATATATGTAATGTATATGTAATAATATATGTATAATATGTATGTGTGTAATATGTAATATATATGTAT
>NW_028223400.1:5000-10443 GCF_056783735.1 Eptatretus burgeri
AGGCAGGGGGTCAAAGGCGAAGCCACGGGGCTTATATAAGCGACTGCGTTCGTCAGACGAGTTCGGCTCCGCAGGAGGAAGAGTTCAGTTGGAAGCGTCAGTAGGAGTGCGTTGGAAGGAGTGTGCAGTTGGGAGTTCGCGGAGTCGGAGTGAAGAGGACGGAGCTGTGGAGAGGCGGCAGCGGCGAAGGCAGACGAGGGATGCTCGCGTCGGTGCCGGGAGCTGCACACCAGAGAGGCCAGCAACGCGACCGAGGTGGAGGAGGAGACGCTCGCCGCGGGACCCGAGACAGGGTTAAATCCTCCTTTCCCCGAGCATCAGCAACCCCCTCCTGTTTCCCCCCGCGCTGAGATAGTGCAACAAAAGGGGGGCCCCCTTCCACCCCCCACCCAACACTGACCGCGAGGCCCGCGGAGTTGAGGCACCACCGCCGCTCCGCGTCTCATCATCAGACGGGTAGGCCCGACACGGTCTCGGCCCCAGGCCCGCCTACCCCTCATCGTGGAGGGTGGTTCTCTTTTCTTTTGCTTTGGGAATGTGTGTTGTCGGCGCCGTCTGTGAAGTAAAATTGTATAAGTGTTGCCGTTTGCTCACGTAGTCGGTATTAGATCTGCATTGTCGCATTTGCTTTTTGTCTTCTTCTTTTCTATGTGCTTTTGGTGGAATTGTATATGTGTGCTTTCCGTTCATCGCGAATAAATGTGCTTTATGTTGAACTGTTTTCTCCCGCTTCGCTTCGTCATTTCTTTCATTGAATCCTCATCTTGCTTCACGTAAAGGGTTGGTAGTGGGCTGAATACGCCCGATAATTAATCGAACCGTCGAGGCCGACGATAACACCGCTCGGTTATCTCGATAGTACGGAACGGGTCGCTAAGTGGCCCGTGTCCGGGAGTCGACCTGCGGCGAGGTGCGATCGCCCGGTCTACCCTCCGTGTGGGTACTTAGGAAGGTCGAATTTGGCGAGCAACCCTATCCCACGCGGGGGCCGATTGGCTCGATCGCGGTGAGACCGAAAGGTCCACCCGTGACTGGTTCCCGGCGTTAGTCCGAGAGGGTCACGACTGGATTGTCCGTCCGGTGGGCGACGTGCCGCGATTCGAGTTACGTGGCCGTCAGCACGCCGGCGGGCGCGAATCCGTAACACTGGTGTCAGGTCGTGCGATACAAATCCATCGCCCTCCTCGCGGCACTGGTATCGGAGAACAGGAAAACGGGCTCTCCTGTCTCCAGCTAAATTCACGGGAATCGGTCCACGGGTGAGAGAAGCGACCCCCGATTCCCTCCAAATTACGAGCGAGCGAAATTAACCCTTCACGAGAAGCAAGATGGCGTCTCAAGGCGAGCGGGAGCCGGGGGTATTAGAAATGGATGCAGAATGTGTAGAATCCATGGCTCAGGATGAAATCCCCGTGCAGGAAATGTTGGTTGTACAGGAAATCGAACTCGCCCAACTGAACCCAGAGCCCGAAATAGGTGCGGCAGCGGCCGCGGTGTATGACACCTCCCCTCCCCCTCTCCACCAAAACCCCCCGACCCTTGCCAAAACGGCTCACCCAAGCGCACCCGACATGGCCCAGCTATGCGCCATGCTGGCGGCAATGACAAATGAAATGAAAAACGAAATGAAAGGCATGAACAAACAAATAAACGAAAAGATGGATGCGAATACACAGCAAACGAACAAGCAAATAAACGGAATGGAAGCAAAAATGAAGGAGGAAATGAAAGAACTACGGGGTGAGACGCAGAACATGGGCCGATGCCTGCAGGCGGGCATGAAGGCCGTGACCAGGGAGCTGGGAATGGCGACTCCACGTGTGGGAGCAAACGAGCTGGAAGGGGGTGCAGCGAAAGGACAGGCCCGCAGTGGAGGCGGGTAAAAAAATAATTCGGGGGGCGTGTTGGGCGAGGGTCGTGACAGAAAAATCGACGGTGACCAAAAGGGAAAAATTAAATGGGGAGACCAAAACGTGTGAGACGAGACACGAGGTGACGACAACAGAAACTTATAAATGTGCAGAGACACGGGAGATGGGAACGATAGAGGAGAGACTGCACGATGAAGACGGGGTAAGTGACGCGCACACACACACGGAGGTAGTGGAGGATAATGGGGTGAGCTCGCGGACTGGGTAGAGGCCCAGTGTGAGCAGCTGGATGGCCTCCTCCAGGAACGAGGGGAGGGAGTATGCCCCCTTGAGGCGAGTCACGACCAGGTGAATTCGGTCGTGCTTTGCGAGGTTGAGGGGACGGGTGCTGTGAACGGGTGCTTGGAGAGCTTGGGGGGTATAGAGGCCCCGGAGACCCTTGTGGGGACACAAATCCCCAGTGTGGTTGTCCCTGTGTGTGTGGTGCAAGGTGTGAGTGCGTCCCCGTGTGTGGAAGCGACCCCGTGTGTGAGTGGTGTGGTGGCGATGGTGCCAGAGTACGTGCTTCCCAGCACGCCGTGTGTGGATGAGGCACCGTGTGTGGAAGAGGCCGTGTGTGTGGATGAAACGGCCAGTGTGGATGAGGAACCGCGGGTGAGTGCCCCGCGTGTGTAAGTATTATGGTTTGTGTGAGTAGTGAGGCAAGCGTGAGTGAACGGCCGAGTGCAAGGGAGACCGTGTGTGTGAGAGAGCGGTATGTAAGGGAGATGTCGGTGGGCATGCGGGAGCACGCAGCCGCGTCTCCCGGGGTGAATGTGATGGAATGGAGTGTGAGCGTCGTAACACGCGGGAGTGCGTGTGTCGAATGGCGACGACGGCGACATGACAGGAAAGAAAGCCGAGTAGCGGCTGTAGCTGTTTCGGGGACCGTGCTGGGTTCACCCAGCAGTGAGCACGAGGTCCGTGCTGTGCAACGCACGAGACCACCACGTGCTCGCTTGCGAGAGTGAAGTCCCGGTCCGGAAACGCACGCGGTGGATTTGCCGATCCCGCGGACGGACAAAGTTTAGGCAGGATAACGGATTTGGACCGGATGGGTTCTCCACGCGATCGTGTGTGTTAAGCTCCAACGGGCAAAGCACATGTGTTCGCGTGGGGAACCCTCGAGACCTGGGGCTTGTGTTTTTTTTTTTATGCGCACGGTGACGTCATGGCTGCACGCGGGGTTGGAATCCGGCAGGAGGGGTATCCCTGCCGGATGGTACCGTCGAAGGAGGGACGAGGAACACATGCAGCTGCATGACGTCACGGGCAGGTGTAAAGGGCGCGAGCTGCGAGTTGCCGCGCAGGTGCTGCGCATGGAAAAAAAAAAAAAAAAAAAAGCAAGCCTCACTTTCGGGTGCACAGGATTCCTGGGCAAGGGGTGGAAGACCCCCTTACCGGGGCACAGGATGGAAACTAGTTAGGGGGAAGGGTTAGCTTAGTTAGACCGATTTCATGGGGCAGGGGTAAGTCCTCATGGAGTCCGTGGAATGGATTAGGTAGAGGGATTGTAGCCAGATTTAGGTTGGGAAATAAAATGATTTAATTGAGGACAGTGACAGACTTGTGGATGATTAGCGGGGACGTAGTTTCGCTACGTAATGTTAAATGGAACGTGCTATAGTTTAAGGGACGACGTGGGAGCACGAGTTAGTTAGGGGATGCAGATAGAAGGATGGCAGAGTTCAGCGGTGAGTGTGTTGAAGAGTTGGTGAGTGAAGTGGAAGCATGTGCTTGGTGAGTGAGTGAGGCCAGCGGGTCTGTGTGTATGGAGCGAATGGGGAATGCATGGTGCAATGAGTGATTGGGGGGAGGAGTGACTCCCGCCCAAGGGACCCCCGGGGTCAGAGTAAAGTGAGTTAGCTGGGTTAGTCAAATTGAAAAATGGAGGTCGTTTTGCTGTTGGTGGGAATGTAGGCTCGAAACCCATTTGGAGGGGTGCAGGAGCCCTGTTGACGGGCTTGGGAGCGTGGCTGCGAAAGGTGAGTATCGCTGAGTGGGTACCCCGGGCACCAGGCTAGTCGGCCGCGGTAGGCCATGGGCCCATGGGGGGCCGGGATAGCGTAGTGGGCACGGGTGCGCCTGCTTGGTGCGGGGGCCCGGGGCGCCATTAGCCGCGTGGGCAGTGTTGTGGGCAAGGGTGACCCTCGGAAAGGGGCCCGGGAAGCCAGCCTGCCACGTGTGCGTTTCAGGGGAGGTGCCATGGGGGGCACTCCCCGGTGTTTAGGGAGCTGGTAGGCTCGGAGGCAGTGTAGTGCCCGGGGGTGCCATAGCGGGAGATTCGGCAGAGGGTCGTGCCTGCCAAAGGGAGCCACGTGTCCCAGCCAGGAGACCGTGTGAGGGCACGGAGAGAAAATTGGGGGGCAAGGCCCGAAATTGTGAGGACACCAACACAGGCGACGGGAATCTGGGTTGTTAGAACCAATAGTTTAAGCGAGAGGCGCTTGTTGAAAGCCCCGGGGTAGTTTAACAGTTAAATGTTTAGGGTAGATTAGGAGATGTACCCCTCCGCACCATCCATCCCCTCGCTGTCGTTGTGGGCCGCTGAACCCACTTTGGTTATAGATCGCCGAACTCTGGGGAGACCATTCTGGGGCTTCGTTGGGCCTCGACACAGGACGTTAGCTCTCCCTTATTCCCCTCCGGGAAGGGAACGTAGGGGTTGGGAGTAGGCTAGGTGACAGGATAGGTTAGCCGAACAAAGACGATAAAGGGGGTTAGGGGACGATTTATAGTGGGGAAGTAAAAAAAAAAAAAAATAATAATAATAATAATAAAATAAGTTGGGGCTAAATTGGGGTTTGACAAATTAAGGGAGTGGGTATGTACAGTGACAGGCAAAGGCGATAGGTGGGAGGGAGACAGGTAGGTAGGTCCGAGCCCGCCTTCTGAGTGGCCAGCACCACCGCACTCCCTCCACCAACCTCCACTGAACGGCAAAGGCTGGCCAGCTTCATCTGCTGGCTGTGTTGCTGCAAGGCAGAGGCCGGCCAACTTCATCGGCAGCTGTTGTTTTGCTGCAAGGCCTGTGCCAGCTGGATCGGCTGCAGCTGCTGTGCTGCAAGGCCTGTGCCGGCCGGATCGTCTGCAGCTGCTGTACTTCAAGGCCTGTGCCGGCCAGTTCATCTGCCGGCTATGTTTGCCTGCAACGGCCTTCTTCTGCGGGCTGTGTTTGCCTGCTGCCTTTGCCATGCCATGCCCACTGCCCATGTTCACCAGCCCCGTTCAATTTTTGCTCTGCCCCCCCCCCCTGTTCATTTCCATGTGCGCCAGGATCCGCAAGGCAACAGTTTGCAAGCTGCGAGAACTGCCCTGTTGGCAGCTACAACACGGGCCTGCAGTGGCGGCCTGTGCACCGTGTTTGTGTCCATCCATCCATCCGTTGTGTTCATTGCGTGTGCCACTTGAGCTGGCACGGAGACTGCGTTTGTGCAGCCCATGCACCGTTGTGGTTCACTGCGTTCAGTTCAAAAGGGAAGGCCTTGGACTGCGTGTGAGCAGCCAGCCACGTTCCCTGTCACCTGCATTGT
>NW_028223401.1:0-10350 GCF_056783735.1 Eptatretus burgeri
TCTCTCTCTCTCGCGCTCTCTCTCTCGCTCTCTCTCTCGCGCTCTCTCTCTCTCGCGCTCTCTCTCTCTCGCGCTCTCTCTCTCTCGCGCTCTCTCTCTCTCGCTCTCTCTCTCTCGCGCTCTCTCTCTCGCGCTCTCTCTCTCTCGCTCGCGCTCTCTCTCGCGCTCTCTCTCTCGCGGCCTCTCTCTTCTCTCGCTCTCTCTCTCTCTCTCTCTCTCGCGCTCTCTCTCACTCTCTCTCTCTCTCTCTCTTGCGCTCTCTCTCTCTCGCGCTCTCTCTCTCTCGCTCTCTCTCTTGCGCTCTCTCTCTCTCGCGCTCTCGCTCTCTCTCGCTCTCGCTGTCGCTCTCTCTCTCTCATGCTCACTCTCTCTCATGCTCGCTCTCTCGCTCTCGCTCTCGTGCGCTTTCTCTCTCGCTCTCTCTCTTGCTCTCTCTCTCTCATGCTCGTGCTCTCTCTCTCGCGCTCTCTCTCTCTCGCGCTCTCTCTCTCACGCGCTCTCTCTCTCTCGCGCTCTCTCTCTCGCGCTCTCTCTCGTAGTTTTCATCTCTCTTCGATCTTTTCATATTTTCTCTCGGTCTTTTCGATCTTCTTCATCTTTCTTTTCATATTATATATTTCATATTATATTTTCTTTATATCGTGATCTTCATATTTTCATATTTTCATATATTTCATCATTATATTTTTCATTACCCTCTCTCTCGCGCTATATTTGTCTCATATTTCTGCGCTCTCTTTCTTTATCGCTCTCTCTTTCATAGCTCTCTGTTTTTCCGCGCTTTCATATTATTTCAGCGCTCTTTCTTCTTCTCATATTATATTTTCTTTCATATTCTCGATATATTTTCTTGATTGTGGATTTTCATTCTTCTTTCAGGAGTTCTATCTTTATTTTCTTTCTTTCATATTTTCTTCTTATATCTTTCGCTTCATATTTTTCATCTTGCTATTTCTTATATTTTCATACTTTCTTTATATTTTCATATATTTCATTATACTATATTATATTACTATACGATTCATAGTTTTCATCAGCTTTTCTTCAGCTTTCTCATTTTCTTTATCATACTATATTTTCATATTTCTTTCATATTTTCATATTTTCATATTTCTCTTCATATGATTCTTCATTTTCTTCATAGCTTTCTTTCGCTTTTCTTTCATTTTCTTTCTTTATATTTCTCTTAATCAGATCTTTCGTTCTTTCATATTTTCGAGGCTCATTCATGCTTTCATATTTTCATATTACATTTTCATATATTTTCATTTTCATATATATTTTCATATATCGAGCCATTTAGGTCTTTCATAGCTTTCATATTGGCTTTCATCAGACATGTAGGCTTTCGGATTTCTTAGAGCTCTTCATGGATCTTCTCTTCATATGTTTCTTCTATGTTTCTCTCTCTCTTCTTCGTGGATTCAGGATCTCAGATCTTCAGATAATCGCTCGTGGATCTCCTCAGGATCTCTCTGAATATTCTTCTTCATATTTCTCTTCATATTTCTCTTCTTTTTGTTTTCTATCTCTTCTCATATTTTCTTCATATTTTCATATTTTCTTCTTTCTTTCGCTTTTTCCTTCACGCTTTCTCTGCTCTCATTTTTCTTCGGCCTTATTTTCTTCTCCTTCATATTTCCTTTGCTTCTCTTTCTTTCTTTCTTTCTTTATATTCTCTCTCATATTTCTTCATATTTATCTCATATTTCGATTAGCTTTCTCGGCCTTTGTCTTTCTTCGCTTTCTTTTTCATATTTCTCTTCATATTTATCATTTGCTTTCTCATATTTTCGCTTTCATAGCTCTCTTTCATATTTTCCTTGCTCTCTCATCTTCTTTATATCTAGATCTCTTATGTTTCTTCATATTTTCGAGGCTCTCTTTCATATATTTTTCATATTTTTCATATTTTCATATCTATAATAGCTTTCATATTTTCATATATCGAGCCTATATTTTCTCTCATATCTTCATATTTCATTTCTATCGCTTTCATTTCGCGCTCTTTCTTCAGGGCTCTTTCTTTCATTCTATTTTCATATTTCTCTCTCTCTCTCATATTTTCCGCGCTCTCATATTTCCCGCGCTCATATTTCATATTTTCTTCATATAATACTTTCATATTTTCTTCATATTTTTCATAGCTTTCATATATTCTTTCGACAGTTTCTTCATATTTTCTTCATTCATTTATCTTTCTTCTTTCGAGGCTATTTTCTTTGTTTTTACATGATGTCATATTTCTTCATTTTTTCTTTATATTTCTTCATATTTTCTTCATATTTCTTCATATTTTCATATTTTATATTACTTTCATATATTCTTTCATATTTCTTCATATATTTTCATATTTTCATTTTCGATTGCTTTCATTTTCGAGTTTTCATATTTTCTTTTATATTATATTTTCGCTTATATTTTTTATATTTTTTATATTTTTTATATTTTCTATATTTTCGTTTATATTTTTATATATTTTCTTTCGAGGGTTTTTTCATATTATATTTTTATATTTTCATATTATATTTCATTATATATTTTTTATATTTTCATATTATATTATTTTTTATTTTCATATTTTCATGATGGCTTTCTTCATATATTTTCTGCTTTCATATTTCATTATATTTTCTTCTATATTTTTTTCATATTTTCTTTCATATGCTTTCGTTTTCTTTTCATATTTTCATATTTTCTTTCATATTATTAGTTCTTGCATATTTTCTTCAGATTTTCACTTCACTTTCATATTCTATCTGGGCTTATCTGCATAATTACGGCGCTTGTCTTCGCGCTTTCGCTTTATGCTTTCTTTCATAGCTTTCAAGCTTTGCGCTTTCATATTCGCTTGCCGCTTCGCTTCTTCTATGTTTTACTTTCCTTTATGTTTTCTTCGCTTCGCCGCTTTGTTATTTCTTCGCTTTTGTTTCTTCTATGTTTCGTGGTTTTCTTTCATATTTTCTTAAGTACATACCAGGCCATAGCTTTCGTTAAGGCTTACGCTTTTCGCTGCCTTCATGTTTCGCTTTCGCTTTTCGCTCGCCATATTTTCGCTTTCGCTTTCGCTTCTCTCGCTATTTTCGCGCTTCTCTCTCTTCTTCGATCTTCGATCTTCGATCTTCGACTTCTGATCTCTCGTGATCTTCAGGATCTCTCGTGATCTCGTGATCTTCTCGCACCAGATCTCTCAGATTCTCTTCAGATCTCTCTTCAGGTTTTCTATCTCTTTCATATTTTCACATATTTCTTTATTTTCAGATTTTCTCTTCATATTTCTTCATATTTTCTTCATATTTTTTTCATATTATATTTTCTTCATATTTTCTTTATATTTTCATATTTCTTCATATTTTCTTCATATTTTCTTCATATTTTCATATTTTCATATTTTCATATATTATTTCATATTTTCTTCATTTTTTTTCCTTTTCTTTTCATATTTTCGAGGCTTTCTTCTTTGATCTTCAGAGCCTTCATATTTTCTTCTATATTTTCGCATATTTTCATATTTTCTTTCATAGCTTTCTTCATAATATTTCTTCATATATTTTCTTCGTTTTCTTTCATATTTCGCGCTTTCTTCATATTCTCTTTCGCTTTCATTTTCTTCAGATCTCTCTCTTCTTTATATTTCTTTCAGGATCTCTTCAGGTTTCGACTTCTATTTCGCTTTCTTCATATTTCATATTTTCATATTTCTTTGGCTTTCTTCATTATATTTTCATTAAGATGAGCTTTCATATTATATTTCTTTCATATTTTCTTCATATTTTACGCTTTCATTTTCTTTGTTTTCTTCATAGCTTTCTTTGTTTCTCTTGTTTCTTCAGATTCTCAGATCTCAGATCTCTTCGTATATTTTCATATTTCCTTCATATTTTCTCATAATATTTCTTTGTTTTTCATATTTTCTTCATATTTTCTTTTCATATTTTCTTATATTATATTTTCATATTTTCATTCATATTTCTCTTTATATTTTCATATTTTCATATTTTCATATTTTTCTTTCATATTTTCTCATTTTCTTTCTTTCATTTTCTTGCCTATTTTCCTTCATATTTCATTCATTCATTTTCTTCATATTTTCTTCATATTTCATATTGATCTTCATACTTCTTTCTTCATCATTTCTTCATTTTCATTTTCTCTCATATTTTCTTTCTTTCATATTTTCTTCATATTTCTTTCATATTTTCATATTTTCTTCATATTTTCATATTTTCTTTCATATTTTCTCTCATATTTTCTTTCATATTTTCTTTATATTTCTCTTCAGGATCTCTTCAGGTTTCCTCATAATACTTTATATTTCTCTTCATATTTCTCTTCCATATTTTCATATTTTCTTCATATTTTTCTTTCATATTCTTCATATTTTCATATTTTCATATTAGCTTCTTCATATATATTACATACTATATTACTATATTTCTTCATATTTCATTTTCTCGCTTTCATATTTTCTTAGAGTTTTCTTTCATATTTTCTTTCTTCATATTTACTTTTATATTATTTCTTCATATTTTCATATTTCATATTTTCATATTTTCATATTTTCTTTCTTTCATATTTTCTTCTTTATATTTTCTTCATATTTTCATATATTTTCTTCATATTTTCTTCGATTGCTTTTCTTTCATATTTTTCATATTCTTCATATTTCTTTCTTTCTTTCTTTTATATACATTTTCTTCAGGAGCCATATTTCGAGGCTTTCTTCATTTTTCATATTTTCATATTTTCATAATATTTCTTCATATTCTTCATATTTTCATATTTGCATTTCATATTTTCATATTTTCTTTCATATTTTTTTCATATTTTTCGATTGCTTTCTGCTTTCGAGTTTCTTCATATTTTCATATTTTCTTTCATATTTTCATATTTTTCTTTATATTTTCTTTCATATTTTCTTTATATTTTCACATTTTCTTCATATTTTCTTCATATTTTCGAGGTTTTTCATATTATATTTTCTTCATATTTTCTTCATATTTTCGTCTATATTTTCTTTCATATTTTCTTTTTCATATTTTCATCATATTTTCTGAGGCTTTCTTCATATTGTGACTTCTTTCATTTTCTTCATATTTTCTATATTTTATCTCTCATATTTTCTTTCATATTTCATATTTTCATATTTTCTTTCATATTTTCCCATATTTTTCTTTCTTTCATATTTTCTTTCATATTATATTATATTTTCATATATTTTCTTTATATTTATATTATTTGCTTCATTTCAGATTTTGATTTTCTTTCACTTTCAGATATTTTCGATTCATATTGATCTTCTTCTTATTTCATATTTTATATTTTCTATTCATATTTTCTTTCATATTCTCTTTCATATTTTCATCTTTCGAGGCTTTCATATTTTCATATTTTTGCTTGGCTCGCTTTCTTTATGTTTTATATTTTCTTAGAGGTTCATTTTCTGCTTTCTGCTTCATTTCAGAGGCTTTTCTTTCATTTTGTTTTCTTCTTATAATTAGAGTTTCTTCTTTCATTTCTTCATATTTTCATAATATTTCTATAAGGCTATATTTCTTTCATATTTTGAGAGGCTTTTCTTTCAGCTTTCTTTCATTTCTTTATCTTCATATTTCATTGCTTTCATATTTTCTTCATATTTTCATATTTTCTTCATATTTTCTTTCTTATATTTTCGCTTTCATTACTTTCTCTCATCTCTTCTCTCTTCTCTTCTTCTCTCGATCTCTCGTGATCTCTCAGATGTCTCGTGATCTCGTGATCTCGTGGATCTCGTGGATCTCTTCAGGGTTTCTATCTTTCTCATATTTTCTTTCATATTTTCTTTCAGGTTTCATATCTCTCTTCTTCTTCATATTTTCATATTTTCATATATTTTCTTCTTCTTTATATTTTCTTTTCATATTTTCTTCATCTTTCATATTTTCTTTCATATTTTCTTCATATTTTCTTCATATATTTTCTTCATATTTTCTTTCTTCTTTGCTTTCCTTTCATATATTTCATATTTTCTTCATATGCCTTTCTTTCATTGGGCTTTCAGATTTTCTTTCATATTTGCTTTCTTTCATATGAAATTTTATATATTCTTTCATATATTTCGATTACTATTTATTTTCATATTTTCATTTTCTTTGTTTTCTCTTCATATTTTCTTTTCATATTTTCTTCATATTTCATATTTCTTTTCATATATTTTCTTCATATTTTCTTCATATTTTCTTTTTCTCTTCAGGATTTTCTTCATATTCGAGGCTTTCATATTTTCGCTTCATATTTTCTTTCATCATTACTTTTTCATATTTTCATTTTCATATTTTTCGCTTCATATTTTCATATTTTCTTTCATATTTCTCATAGTTTTCTTTCATATTTTCTCTTCCTTCATATTTTCTTCATATTTTCATATTTTCTTCTTGTTTTCATTTTCTTTCATATATTTCTTTCATATTATATTTCATATTTTCTTTTATTTATTTGCTTTCAGACTTTTAATTTCATACTTTCTTTCATAATTTATTCATACGATTCAGAAATTCTTCTGTTTGCGCTTTCTATCTTATATTTTCTCTCTTTCTTTCGAGGCTTTCATATTTTATTTTCTTTCTTCTATGTTTTCTTTCATATTTATTTCTTTCATATTTATTTATGCTTTCTTCATGTTTACTTTCATATTATAGCATTATTTTCTGCTTTCATATTTACTTTGGCTTCAGAGTATTTTTTTGGCTTTCGGAGCTTTCTTCATATGTTAGAGCTTTTCTTTCATATTTCATATTTTCATATTTTTTCTTTCATATTATATTTCTTTCATATTTATATTACATTGGGCTATTTTTGTTCATATTTTGCTTTCTCATATTTCTTTTGTTCCTGCCTCATATTTCGCTTTCTTCATATTTTCTTTCATATTTTCTTCATATTTCTTTCTTTCTTCGATTCTTCAGATCTCTCAGTAGTGGATCTCAGACCCCTCAGATCTCTCTCTGTGGCTCTTATTACATCTCTCTACGCCATATTACTATATTTTCAGAGGATGATCTCTCATATTTTCTTTCATAATTACTATATTTTCTTCATTCATATTTTCATCATATTTTCTTATCATATTTTCATATTTTCATATTTTCTCTTCATATTTACTATATATTTTCATCATATTTTCCTTCGCTTTCTTTCTTTATTTGGCTTGCTTTCTCCTTTCATATCATTTTCTTTCATTATATTTTCATATTTTCATATTTTGATTCTTTATATTTTCTTCGACAGCTTTCATTAGAGCTCTTTCTTCATGCTTTCTTTCATATTTTCATATTTTCTTCATATTTTCTTCTCATATTATATTTTCTTCTATATTTTCTTCCCCTTTCTTTCTGTTTTTCTTTCATATTTTTTTCATATTTTCTGCTTTCATATGATTTATTTCATATTTTCTCTTCATATTTACACATGATTCATATTTTTCGATTGTATTTTTTCATTTTAGGTTTTCATGCTTTCTATTCATATTTTCATTCATATTTTCTTTCATATTTTCATATTTTCGCTTATATATTCATATTTTCTTTCATATTTTCATATTTTCTTTCGAGGCTTTCATAGATCTTCTTCGTATTTTTTCATATTTTCGAGGCTTTCATATTTTCTTTCATATATTTTCATATTATTATATTTTCATTACTATTTTCTTTCAGACTTTCATATATGATTTATATTTTCGCTTTCATAGCTTTCGCTTTCATATTTCTTTCATATTCTCTTCGATTATTTTCTTTCATATTTTCTAGAGTTTTCTTTCATATTCTCTCATATTTTCTTCATATTTTCTCATCTGCTCTCTCATATTCTCTCTCTCTCTCTCTCTTCGTGATCTCTCAGGACTGCGGATCTCTGCGGATCTCTCGTGATCTCTCGCGGATCTCTCACCAGGTTTTCATACTTCTTCACAAGGCTTTCATATTTTCTCTTCGGTTTTCATCATATTTCTTTGCTGTTTTCTCTTCATAGTTTTTCTTCATAGTTATTTTCGCGCTTCTCTTTCATATTTTCATATACGCTTTCATAAGGTTTCTTTCATAGGCTTTCTTCTTTCCTCTGCTTTTCTTTTCGCTTTCGCTTTCTCTCATTTTCATATTTACTTTCTTTCTTCGCTTTCATAAGGCTTTCATACGCTTATCTTCGCGCTTT
Source organism: Eptatretus burgeri (assembly GCF_056783735.1). Lineage (NCBI taxonomy): Eukaryota > Metazoa > Chordata > Myxini > Myxiniformes > Myxinidae > Eptatretus > Eptatretus burgeri. Next base: position 8,188 of record NW_028223401.1, read on the forward strand.
CACGCTTTCTCTCGCTTTCTTTCTTCTTTCGACTTCGACTTCGTGATCTCTTCGTGGACTTCGTGATCTCTCAGATCTCTCTCTGTATTTCTATCTCTCTTCATATTTTCATATTTTCTTCAGTTTTCATATCTCTCTTCATATTTTCATCATATTTTCGTTTCTTCATATTTTCATATTTCATATTTCTTCATATTTTCATTTCTTTATATTTTCATATTTTCATATTTTCTATTTTCTTCATTTTTTTGTTTTATTTTTGCTTGCTTTCCTTTCATATTTTACTTCATATTTTCTTTCATATTTTCATATTTTCATGATATTTTCGATTATCTTTCATATTTTCAGGAGTTTCTTCATGGTTTTCTTATATTTTCATATATTCTTCTTCATATTATATTTTCTTTTCATATTTTCTTCATATTATTTTCCTTTGCTTTTTCATATTTTTTCATATTTTCTTCATATTTTACTTTTTTTCTTCATATATTTGGCTTTTCATATTTTCATCATATTGATTCATAATATTTTCTTCGATTGGCTTTCTTCATATTCTCTAGAGCTTTGCTTTCATATTTTCTTTCATATTTTCTTCATATTTTCTTCATATTTTCTTTCATATTTTTCTTCATACTTTCTTTCGCTTTCTTTCGTGAGAGGCTTTCAGATTCTCATGTTTTCATTTTCATATTGGCTTTCATATTTCGTTTTCATATTTTCATATTTTCACGCTTTCATATTTTCTTCATATGAGCTATTCATATTTTTCATATTTTCGCTTATATTATTTTCGACAAGGCTTTCTTTCGCTTTCGAGCTTTCTTTCATATTTCTTCATGTTTTCTTCTTGTTTCATCTTTCATTCAGACTGATCTTCGTGATCTCGCGATCTCTGCGGATCTCTCGCAGGATCTTTCAATTGTATTTTCTTTCATCTCTTCATATTGGCTTTCATATATTTTCTGGTTTTCTATCTTCTTTCATATTTTCTTTCATATATTTCTTTCATATTTTCTTTCATATTTTCATATTTTCTTCATATTTTCTTTCATATTAGTTCTTCATATTTTCTTTCATATTTTCTTCATGTTTTCCTTTCATTCATTTTCTTCTTTTCGCTTGCTTTTCCTTTCATATTTCGCTTCATTTCTTTCTTTATTTTCATTATATTTATTCATATTTTCATATTTTCTTCGCTTTGTATTTTCTTCATATTTTCATATTATATTACTATATTCATATTAGCTTTTCATATTTTCTTTCATCCTTTCATATTTTCTTTCATCTTTGCTTGCATATTTTCTTTCTTCTTATATTTTCTTCATATTCTTTCATATTATGAGCTTTCATATTTTGGCATTATATTTACATGATCTTCATATTACGCTTTCTGCATATTTTCTTTCTTGTTTTCTTCGCTTTCATATTTCATATTTTCATATTTTCTTTCATATTTTCTTCATATTTTCTTTCATATATGAGGCTTTTCGATCTTTCTTCATATTTACTTCATATTTTCTTCATATTTTCTTCTGCATTTTTTCTTTCATATTTTCTTTATATTTTCTTTCATATTATATTTTTCATAGCTTTCATATTTTCATGAGCTTCATATTGGCTTTCATAGCTTTCTTTTTTCATATTTTCATGACGCTTTCTTCGCTTTCTTCAGGAGTTCTTCTTCATATATTTCTTCATATTTCTTTCATATTATTTTCTTCTTTCATATTTTCTTTCATATTTTCTTTCTCATATTTTCTTCATATTTTCTTTTTCATATTTTCATTTTCTTTCATATTTCATATTTCTCATATTTTCTTTCGCTTTCTTTCATATTTTCTTTCGAGGCTTTCTTTGTTGATCTCTTCAGAGCTTTCATTTTATATTTCTTATTTTCTTTCTTCATATTTTCATATTTCATATTATATTTTCATATTTTCATTATATTTTGTTTCTATTTTCTTCATATTACATTTCATATTTTCTTCATTAGTTTTCTTCATTACAATATTTTCTTCATATTTTCAGGGAGTTTTCTTTCTTTATATTATATTTTCTTCATATTTTCTTCATATTTTCTTTCATATTTTCATATTTCTCTTCATATTTTCTTTCATATTTTCTCTTCATATTACCATATTTTCTTCATATTTCTTCATATTT
>NW_028223403.1:0-10319 GCF_056783735.1 Eptatretus burgeri
TCACCTCATGGCTCGACGACGTCTTGGAATCCCATGGACCCAGCCTGCGGAGCCCAACACCTCGATTTGGCCTGGTCTGGTGAACAGGCCAGGCCTGGACTTGTATGCTGGAGCTTGTGCGAAACCAGCTGAAACCCACCATCGATCTGACCGTCTTGTGCCGTCAACCTTACGCGGGGTCAGAACACGCAGAGGTCGCGTGCATGGGTGGTGCGACAAAAGGAGGACGAGCGCCATCTTGCCACGCGGCATGTTTGAGCTTGGGAGCTCGAATCCATCGACATCGGCTTGTCACGAGCCACATTCGTGCCTTTGACACTTTCCTCTCATCCATGAAACATCACCAAATACTCTGTGTCTTGTCTGCATGTTGTTTAAGGTTTATCTCGTTAGGGTCCCCTTCGAAACCTGTAATTCGTAGCTCCCGAGTTAAGAACGGCTTATTGATTAATTATAACATTGTCGCGAATGCTTTGCTTGTGTCGTGTTCCCCGATGTCCCCAATAAATCTGGCTGATTCGTATGAAGTTGCCGCTTTGAATTAATTTGTGCCGCGCCGAGGAACGATCTGCTCGATTTGGATATAAAAACCGAAATGGTTACAGACTGGCAGAATTCGCTCGGTCTCTGACAAAACCAGTCTGTAACTGGGGTCTATTTCCCCAACTGATAAGGTCCAGGGGTACGTTGGTATCGCGATTCGAGACGTGTGACCAGAGGTCTGTGCCGAACCAGCCGGTGTTATAACCCCGGAGACGGCGGTGGTGAGGGGAGTGCCGAATCTGTAACATTTGGCTGTCGAGAGTAGGGTGCGACAACCCAAACTGGTTACGGACAATGATTGACGCAATCGTCCGAATTACCCGCCACCACTGAATCCTTAACAATGTCTTTAGAATAGCCGTGCGTGCGTGCGTGCGTGCGTGCGTGCGTGCGTGCGTGCGTGCGTGTGTGTGTGTGTGTGTGTGTGTGTGCACGCGCGCGCAGTGGATATCTGGACAGGAGGAGTGTTAGAAACTGAACAATCCTGCCTGTGTAACCCTTTGTTTCTCCACACTTTACTTCATAACCACATTTTCTTTGTTTACTGTGATAATTATATTAACGTACTCTGTGTTGTACAACAGTTGCTGCTCCATTTCTTCTCTGCAAATGAGTGAAACAACTTCAATGGAACTATTCATAAATTAACTTGGTGCTTTCTGGAGGACATAATGGATCGACTTTGGCTGATTCAACTTGTCTTCATCACGGTATGTTTCATTCGAGTTATATTCCATCCTCCATATATACAGTACACAAAAACCCACATTGTTCTAATCATTGAATAGACGGTTGATATGATAAGGTTTTCAATGTGATTTGCTGATATTTTTTATACGTGTCTGGAGGTGTCTTCCATCTGTCTTTCATGCATGCCATTTTGGAAGTGTATGAACAGGCTGTTGGGTTTTACCTCCATCCTGGCCCACTCGGCAACATGTACCCTGGTGGAGGAAGGCAAGCTCATACTCTCTTTTACTTCGCTCCTTTGTCTGTTTGCTCAGATGAGAAGGGAGGGGGAAGAGGATTGTAGGCTCAAGGGACAAACAGCACTTCACCTCCCCCTGAACATTCTCACCCCTCACCCTTAACCAGCATGAACTCAACACGAAATAATTGAACAAAGCATTTTGGACATTGGCTGTTGTGATTGAGTCTGGAGAAGTGTCGAATGATGGAAAGCTTAAAAGTATAAAAAGGTACCAGTGAATGCTGCATGACGCTCTGTGTTTGTGATCTGCAACACCGAAGAGGGAGTGCAAAAGGGATGCACCTGGACTAGGTACGAGGGCTGCCCTCTTGGCTTAAGGCCCGAGTTGAGTGAATGTCTGCTTGTGCAAGCTCTTTCTCTTATCACAAGTGGCCCTCCTGCCATGTTCCCCCTGCTTGAGAGTAGGATATGTTCCGTGGGTGGTATTTTCTCTTGCATTGATTCCAATGAAGCAGAGTGAGACACTTGCCAAAGATGAGATGCATTGCACGGGCTCTGAAGAACCAAACGATATCCGAAGCAGGTGTGTCCGATAGGGCATGCTCCTTGACGTGTCCCTGTTGTTTCTCATCCTCACTGAGACTGAGAGAGCCACCTGCTCCAGTCGAGAGAATGACGGAACGACTTTGAGAAATTCCTCGGCAAGAACATGAAGGCTTGGGAGAAATTTTCCTTTGTCCATCTTGAAGAGTATCTTCTATGTTTAATGATGAAGCATTTCGATTTTCACAGAGAATTAATGTATGAATCGAGGCCCAAGAAATTTATATCTATCACTGGGGGTTAAGTTCAAAAGTGAAAAAGTGGTGTTCATCTTGTCTATGAACATGTAATTTCATGTTCTCTGGTGTGGTTCATTCTCAGCGTGTATAAACATGTGATTTCATGTTCTCTGGTGTGGTTCATTCTCAGCGTCTATAAACATGTGATTTCATGTTCTCTGATGTCGTTCAATCTCAGTGTCTATAAACATGTGATATCATGTTCTCTGGTGAAGTTCATTCTCAGTGTCTATGAACATGTGATTTCATCTTCTCTGGTGTAGTTCATTCTCAATGTCTACGAACATGTGATTCCATGTTCTCTGGTTTAGTTCAATCTCAGTGTCGATGAACATGGGATTCCATGTTCTCTGGTTTAGTTCAATATCAGTGTCTATGAACATGTGATTTCATGTTCTCTGGTGGAGTTCATTCTCAGTGTCTATGAACATGTTTTCATGTTCTCTGGTGTTGTTCTTTCTCAGTGTCTATGAACATGTGATTTCATGTTCTCTGGTGGAGTTGTTTCTCAGTGTCTATGAACATGTGATTTCAGTTTCTCTGGTTTTGTTCAATCTCAGTGTCTTTGAATATGTGATTTCCTGTTCTCTGGTGCAGTTCAATCTCAGTGTCGATGAATATGTGATTTCATGTTCTCTGGTGTTGTTCTTTCTCAGTGTCTATGAACATTTGATTTCATGTCCTCTGGTGGAGTTCTTTCTCAGTGTCTATGAACATGTGATATCATGTCCTCTTGTGTAGTTCTTTCTCAGTGTCTATGAACATGTGATATCATGTCCTCTTGTGTAGTTCTTTCTCAGTGTCTATGAACATGTGATTTCATGTTCTCTGGTGAAGTTCATTCTCAGTCTCTATGAACATGTGATTTCATGTTCTCTGATGTTCAATCTCAGTGTCTATGAACATGTGATATCATGTTCTCTGGTGTAGTTCATTCTCAGTGTCTATGACAAGTGACTTCATGTCCTCTGGTGTAGTTCATTCTCAGTGTCTATAAACATGTGATTTCATGTCCTCTGGTGTTGTTCATTCTTCGTGTCGATGAACATGTGTTTTCATGTTCTCTGGTGTAGTTCATTCTCAGTGTCTATGAACATGTTCTCTGGTAGCGTTCATTCTCAGTGTCTAGTAACATGTGATTTCATGTTCTCTAATGTATGTAGTTCATTCTCAGTGTCTATAAACATGTGATTTCATGTCCTCTGGTGTTGTTCATTCTTCGTGTCGATGAACATGTGTTTTCATGTTCTCTGGTGTAGTTCATTCTCAGTGTCTATGAACATGTTCTCTGGTAGCGTTCATTCTCAGTGTCTAGTAACATGTGATTTCATGTTCTCTAATGTATGTAGTTCATTCTCAGTGTCTAGTAACATGTGATTTCATGTTCTCTAATGTATGTAGTTCATTCTCAGTGTCTATGAACATGTGATTTCATGTTCTCTGCTGTAGTTCAATCTCAGTGTCTATGAACATGTGATTTCATGTTCTCTGGTGTAGTTCATTCTCAGTGTCTATAAACATGTGATTTCATGTTCTCTGGTGTCGTTCATTCTCAGTGTCTATGACAAGTGATTTCATGTCCTCTGGTGTAGTTCTTTCTCATTGTCTATGAACATGTGATTTCATGTTCTCTGGTGTTGTTCTTTCTCAGTGTCTATGAACATGTGATTTCATGTCCTCTGGTGTTGTTCATTCTTCGTGTCTTTGAACATGTGTTTTCATTTTCTCTGGTGTAGTTCATTCTCAATGTCTATGAACATGTGATATCATGTTCTCTGAGGTAGTTCATTCTCAGTGTCTCTGAACATGTGATATCATGTTCTCTGGTGTTGTTCATTCTCAGTGTCTATGAACATGTGATTTCATGTTCTCTGGTGTTGTTCATTCTCAGTGTCTATGGACATCTGATTTCATGTTCTCTGATGTAGTTCATTCTCAGTGTCAATGAAAATGTGATTTCACGTACTCTGGTGTCGTTCATTCTGTGTCTATGAACATGTGATGTCATGTTCCCTGTTGTAGTTCATTCTCTCTGTCTCTGAACATGTGATTTCATGTTCTCTGGTGTTGTTCATTCTCCGTGTCAATGAAAATGTGATTTCACGTACTCTGGTGTAGTTCATTCTGTGTCTATGAACATGTGATGTCATGTTCCCTGTTGTAGTTCATTCTCTCTGTCTCCGAACATGTGATTTAATGTTCTCTGGTGTCGTTCAATGTCAATTGTCTGTGAATGTGATTTTATGTTCTCTGATGTAGTTCATTTTCAGTCTCTATGAACATGTGATTTCATGTTCTCTGGTGTTGTTCATTCTCAGTGTCTATGAACATGTGATTTCATGTTCTCTGATGTAGTTCATTCTCTGTGTCTATGAATATGTTATTTCATGTTCTCTGATGTAGTTCATTCTCTGTGTCTATGAACATGTGATTTCATGTTCTCTAGTAGTTCCCTCTCAGTGTCTATGAACATGTGATTTCATGTTCTCTCGTAGTTCGTTCTCAGTGTCTATGAACATGTGATTTCATGTTCTCTAGTAGTTCGTTCTCAGTGTCTATGAACATGTTATTTCATGTTCTCTGATGTAGTTCATTCTCTGTGTCTATGAACATGTGATTTCATGTTCTCTAGTAGTTCGTTCTCAGTGTCTATGAACATGTGATTTCATGTTCTCTGGTGTCGTTCATTCTCAGTGTCTATGAACATGTGATTTCATGTTCTCTAGTAGTTCGTTCTCAGTGTCTATGAACATGTTATTTCATGTTCTCTGATGTAGTTCATTCTCTGTGTCTATGAACATGTGATTTCATGTTCTCTAGTAGTTCGTTCTCAGTGTCTATGAACATGTGATTTCATGTTCTCTGGTGTAGTTCATTCTCAGTGTCTATGAACATGTGATTTCATGTTCACTGGTTTTGCTCATGCTTATTTAAAGGTGAATTCCATCGTGTTTGCCTTTTATTTTCATTCTGCCAAATACTGTGTCCCACATGAGGAATAAATGGACATCACATAAAGATCAAAACTTTCACAAAAAAGGTTTTAATTTTGAACTTGTTCTTTCTTTCACCAGGAACATTGATTGAATATTTGAATAAACTGTAAACTTCGGAGGGAGAGTGTAACAATAATTATTTCTGTTCTGTAATTTGATAGCTCGATCATTTTTCATTGGTAACATGGATGATCAAAATTTATCAACATTACAATGTGTGTTCCATTTACAGGGATCATGGATTGAATCACGAAGTTCATCTCCATGTCCTATGGATCAGTTTTTACACGTTGATGGATTTTGTTGTGAATTTTGTCTCATTGGTGAGTTTTCATGTCAATTCCACTCTTATTCCATGGTGTTCACCTTTTACAACAAGTCTGATTAATTTTGTATTTGACAGGAACGTACATGCACAAGCCCTGTCCCAGTAATGGAACTCGGCCTTTGTGCTTTAGATGTAGAGAAAAGGAAACTTACATGGATGAGGAAAAGCACAACTCGACAAAGTGCAAACAATGCAGCGTTTGTGACCCAGGTAAACTATTCTACTCTGTTTATGTTTACATTATATTACTTGAAGTTTTAATACAAGCACAACCAACTGTGAAATGTTTGTATTTTCCTCCCCGACCTACATTTACATTTTTATCCACAACTCCAAAGTCGGTTGTGTTTTAAAGGTTGTGCAGCAGGTGCCGAAATTCAATTGTGATGATGTTAGCACCAGGTAAAGAACTGACTGAAACTAAACAAGGAATGTTGATTTAGTGTGTGAGTTTTATGATATTTTCATCACATTCGATCTTCCAAAGTGAATTGTGGGTAATGTGCTTCTTGACGCAGTTTTCAAAAGACCAGGAAGATTAAGAGAGATTGGGTGAGAAGAATATTAAAACATGAAATGACACAATTTTATTTGTAATACTTCCAAAATGTGGGAGAGTCATGGGTGACACACTCATCATCATCATCATCATCATCATCCACCTTGCCCGATCCAGAGCTGCGGAAGCAGTTCAGAGGCCTCAATCCTGGACGAGTTGCCACGGTGATTCAGGAAGTCAGGGCAGGAATTTGTTCAGAGTGCTGGTGATAGCTCGCTCACTTTTAACAAAAGACACCGTGGGATATTTTACATCCACCAAAGAACAACAGCAGACGGAACACTCGTTTAACATCCATCCGAAGGATCGCACACACATTGGTGAACCACCCTGCCTTTTGTCTGGAAACACGAAGACGGCAAGCCAGAGAAGCATTCCGAACCCACCCAACAAATTTTTTTTCCAAAGAAAGGTGCAAATAGAATATGTCACACATGGAAACGAAACAGCACCAACGGTCACAAAAAGACGGTCTGTGAGGACAGTCACAGAAAAAAAGAAAATATAAAACAAAATATCACCAGATATACACCGACAACTGGGAAAACGAAAAAATAGCAGGAAGGTTCAAAAAAAAGAGTTGAACAGATTGGGAATAGACAGAGAAGGCTCGTTGGAATGGCAAAGAAGTTAGCTCAACTGGGATGGAGAACGAATCATTATGAATTCCCAAGACCAAGGACATGACACCAATGGCTCAAACAAAATGGTAGAACTGAGTCATTGAGACAGGTGCAGGTTCTGAAAAGTAGAAACAGAAAGTATGAGCTGCCTCCTGTCAGGATCTCAAAAAACTCGTATCAGAACAGCTGTACACACAAAGGTACAACAAGGTATGTGGAGTAATCTACTCACACATTTGCAGAAATTTCAATGTCCTGGTTACAGAAAACAAGGAAACATGAACCAAAAACGATTATTGAAAACTAGGATGAAATGATCTCATTCGACCTTATGATCCCATCGCTCGTGAACATAGAAAACAAAGCATCGCGATTGGATATAGCACTGACGGGAAAAAGGAGAAGAAGTAATTGCTCATTGTGGTGTCAATACAAAACAACCCAGGAATCCAGAATATGACCAAATACCAAGATCTGAAAAATGAAGTGAAAATATCGAAGAAGCCGATATCCATGGGAATATTACTACAAACAAACTGCAGATGGAGGCTGTCAGGGGCTTGGTGACGATCCTGAAAGGAGCCCTCGAAACAAAACTCTGAGAACAAGAAAACTTCACAAATCGGTTCATGAATCATGATCCCTTCCTGAAACGGAGGTGGATACCTCGAGACCTGGGAGGACGCTGTTACACGTTTTAAAACCTGCACATGTGGATATCATCCGACCACACACACACACACACACACACACACACAGAGACAGACACACACACACAGAGAGACACACACACACACACACACACACACACACACACACACACACACACACACACACAGAGACAGAGACAGACACACACACACAGAGACAGACACACACACACACGGAGACAGACACACACACACAGACACACACACACACACAGACACACACACACACACACAGACAGACACACACACACAGAGACAGACACACACACACACAGACACACACACACACAGACACACACACACACAGACAGACACACACACAGACAGACACACACACAGACAGACACACACACACACACACAGACAGACACACACAGACAGACACACACACAGAGACAGACACACACACAGAGACAGGCACACAGACACACACAGACACAGACAGACACACACACACACACAGACAGACACACACAGACACACACACACAGAGACAGACAGACACACACACACAGAGACAGACAGACACACACACACAGAGACAGACAGACACACACACACAGAGACAGACACACACACACACAGAGACAGACACACACACACACACAGAGACAGACACACACACACACACACAGAGACAGACACACACACACACACACACACACACAGAGACACACACACACACACAGAGACAGACAGACAGACACACACACACACAGAGACAGACAGACACACACACAGAGACAGACGCACGGACACGCGGACACACGGATACGGGCACGGACACGCATGCACACACACTTTATTACTGTGGAAGTCAATAATTATATTAATGTACTCTCAATTTGTAATGGTTGCTGGTGCTTTATAAATTTAATTTTTATGCTATAAGTCGAATTGGCTGTTGGTTATGCTTCCTTTCACCCAAGAGTCTTTTGACCTAAATGTTGATAAAAGGAATGTCTTGCTGTGGAACAAAGTGACCTGGTTAATAACACCAACTTTAGCCATGATTATGTCCTTCGCTTTTCACCTCAGAGTCACCTATTGCAGTTGGAGTTATTTTGCCTCATGCTTTTCAGCCTCCTCCACTCTCCCAAGCTGTTATTTTGTTTCGTTAGCGCCCTTTCCCAAAGTTCGGGAAAGTATGAGTGTATTGTTAACTTCCTCTTCCTCAGTGAGGAAGACGACGAGCGTCGCGTCTTTGTTGTAACATGGCGGCGACTCACTCGCAGCAAGATGCTGCTTTCGAAGTACTTACTCGTAAGAATGCTCTAGTTTGTGTCCCCCCTGACGGGGTTCTTACTGATGAGATTGTTTTGGCGGTTGGAGACGTTATCGGCATTGAGCATGTCCGTGCTGCATCACGCATGAATCAGAAGGTCGTGGTGTTCGTTTCCGATGTTCGTTTTGTTCACGATGTCGTGAGTTCCGGGTTAACCACACACAGTGGTCATTTTGTTATGGCTTCCCCGAAGGATGTCCCGGCAATGAAAATAATCGTCTTTAACGTTCCTCCTTTCGTGTCGAATCAACAACTTGTCTCTGTTTTGTCTCATTGCGGAAAAATTGTGTCAAAGATCTCGATGATCCCCCTCGGGTGCCGCCATGACCAAGCAAAGCATGTGATGAGCTTTCGGCGGCAACTTTACATGGTGCTGCCGGACCATGGGGAGGACACGAGTTTAAAGGTTTCTTTTAAGATTAAAATTGATAATTACGATTACCAACTGTTTGCTTCATCAGCGACTTTAACATGTTTTCTTTGTGGAGCCTTTGGCCATTTCAAAAGATTTTGTCCGAAAGCTTCTTATTCGAAGTGTGGGGAATTGGGAAACGTTGATCTCGATTGTGAAACAGTTAATGACCCACAACCTCGTTTGGTGGAGGAGGTGAGGCCCAGTGAATCCAACGTTCCCGCTCATACTGTTCCTTTACATAGTGAGGACGGTAAGGATAATTTTGTTAACGTGTCAAAAAAACATAGATCGTCTGCTCCTCGTGACCCCACTAGCTCTCCCAAGGTAGTCGTACTGGATACGGTTGTTCCGGTAACTGAGGAACCTCAACGGAATGAAAAAAAGGATGAAATGGTTTCCGATAATGAGAATGTACTTCAAAGTTTACAGTGTGGTCGAGGCCCTTCAGATAGCGGTAAAGTGTCTCTTTGTGTTACTGAACCGTGTGTAGAATGTCAGGAGGTATCAGTGCTAGTTTTTCATGAGACAGACCGAAATAGTGTTGCGGCTCCATTCGATGTTACCGCCCCGACAAATGATCAACATACAGTTTGTGAGGCCCCGGTAGAGGTGCCCGATGTAGTTGTACAAGATGGTTGACTCGAGGCCCCATCTCATGTTGATGAAAGTGTAAACAGGGCTTGCAAAGTACGACCATACATCACTCAGTACCCCTCTTAGACGTGTCTGTAAACGAGTTAGTAAAGGTCCAGGGTGATATTTACGAACCTTGTGGAAGGTTATCTGGGCTGTCTGCTTCAGATGATGATGACATGGAGGTGACTGAACTGTCACAGTCATCATCTGATCATTTCAGATATCTCCCCAGGTTATTGTATCCTTCCTGAATGAGACATTTAGGCAGCAGAATGTCATCATTCATCAACATTTTCCTGACTTGATCTCCTTCACGAGGACTGCAAAGTGTATAATAAGGAACGCAAAAGATTTTGAAATAACTAAACCACAAATTCACAGACTGAGGAAATTTATTACAAAAGCAGGTTTAGAATGTTCTCAACAGCTGCCAAACCCCCCTGATACGGGA
>NW_028223404.1:0-10260 GCF_056783735.1 Eptatretus burgeri
ATATTGTAGTAATCAGAAATCAGCTGTCATTACAATGCCTAAACCTGGTGAAAAGATTTCTTTTGAAGATTATAATAAATCTATCATGCACCCATTTGTGATATACGCTGATGTTGAATGTATCATTAAAAAGATAAATACTGCTTCTCCTAATCCAAAATAATCATACACAAATAAATATCAAAAACATATTCCTTGTGGTTTCTGTTATTATATCAAATCATCTGTGGGAGAAACATACAATAAACTTGAACATTGTAGTGGAAAAAAATCTTCACAAGAGTTTTTAAAATGATTAGAAAAGGATTGTATAAGACAAACTTAATTAATGAAAGAAACAAATGAACTGATGAAATTAACCGAAGAAGAAAAATTAGAATTTCAAAAGAACAATATCTGTCATATATGTGAGGAAGAAATTGAGGGAGAGGTCAAAGTTAGGGATCATTGTCATCTTACTGGTAAATATAGAGGTCCCGCTCATTCCTGTTGTAATCTTAATTAGAAATTTCCTTCTTTTATTTCAGTCTTTCTTCACAACAGTGCCAACTATGATACACATCTATTGATAAATAAACTTTCAAAAACACCAGGGAATATTTCTGCCATAACAAACACAAGTCAAAAGTATATTTCATTTACAAAATGATATTCACAAAACCTTTAACGCATGTTAGGTTTCTAGATTCTTACAAGTATATGGGAACACCACGAGCCGACCGAGCATCAAATCTAAGTTCCACGGGCTCTTTTTCAAATCTTAATTCATTCTTTCCAAAAGAGGAAATTCTCACTAAAGAGGAAATTCAGATTAGGGAGAGAATTCAAAGTAAAGAGGAAATTCTAATAAATGAGGAAATTAATGAAGAAATTCTTACTGAAGATGAAATTCTAATTATAAAGAAAATTCGAACAACGAATGAAATTCTAACTAAAGAGGAAATTCTGATTAAAGATGAAATTATGATTAAAGAGGGAATTCAAACTCAAGAGGAAATTCAAACAAGGAATGAAATTCAAAGTAAAGAGAAAATTCTTACAAGTGAGGGAATTTATCCTTATGATTATATGGATTCATTTATGAGATTTAAAGAAACACAACTTCCTTCAAAAGAAAGTTTCTATTATAATAACCTTTATGAAGAAGACAAAAGTGATAAGGAATATAAACACGCACAAGAAATTTGGAAAATATTTAAGATAAAGAACCTTGGAGAATATCATGATTAGTATCTAAAAACAGATGATTTATTGTTAGCTGATGTGTTTGAAGCTTTTAGATCATTCTGTCATCATAAAAAATTGTTATAGATTAGATCCTGCCCACTATTTCACAGCTCCTGGTTTAACTTGGAGTGCAATGTTGAAAATGACAAAACAAGATATAGACTTAATCAGTGATGTAGATATGCTCTTAATGATTGAGAAGTCTAAGAGTGGTGGAATATCACAAGTATCTTCAAAAAGATATGCTAAAGCAAATAATAAATATCTTCCAAATTATGGTTGTGAAAAAGATAGGAATTATTTCATGTATTTTGATGCTAATAATTTGTATGGAAGGGCAATGTCTCAACCTCTGCCTTATGGTAAATTAGAGTGGGTGGAAGAAAAGGATTATGAAAAGGCTTTGATGAATATTGTTATTTCTTCTCAAGAGGAATTGAATGAGGAAGGAGAAGGTTATTATTTTGAAGTTGATTTGAGGTACCCTAGTGATCTATATAATAAGCATAAAGACCTTCCTTTTGCACGTGACAAAGAAACCCCAAAGAAAGAATGGTTACGTGATGATCATAAAAGTTTTAATATTAAAGGTAAATCAACAGAAAAGTTATTAACAACATTCTGTGATAAAGAGGGATATGTTTTGCATCAGGGAAGCTCGAAACAGTTTTTCGGAGAAGGATTGAGAGGAGCTAAAGTTCATAGAGTTTTAAAATTTAAACAAAGACCTTGGATGAAAAAGTATATTCAATTCAATGCAGATATGAGAACAAAAACAAAAGTAAAATTTGAAGGGGATTCTATAAATTGATGAATAATGCTGTCTTTGGAAAGACAATGGAGAATGTTAGAAACAGGCAAAACATTAGATTTGCAACAGCTTAGAAAGAAGCTTCTACATTGATAAATAAAACAAGTTTTAAGAGAGAAGACGTTTTTTCAGAGAACTTTTCTGCTATTCATATGGAAAAGGTCAGGTCAGGTATGGGAGCATGTGCCAGAACAGCGCGTCGCTGCGTCCACTTTCCGCCGGTACTCCAGGGGCCTCCGTCTGGCCATCCCCAGGCAGATGCCAGTCCCATCCCCATCTCCTTGAGATGATGGTCAACCTGCTGCAACCATGAGGCACGTGGTCGGCCCACTGGCCTCCTCCACTCCATAGACTCCCTCGCTGAGAGAATCTGGTAAGCAGGATCAGCGTCAGGAAAACGAGCCACATATCCATACAGCCGCAACTGACGCTCACGGACTATGCAGGTAACAAATCTCATCCGAGTCTCTCTCAGCAACCGCTCGTTGGATACAAAATCCGACCAGCGATAGCCAAGGATTCTCCGAAGAGACCTGGTACCAAAGGAATTAAGTCTCCATCTCAGATCCTTGGTCAGAGTCCAAGTCTCGCACCCATAGAGCAAGACTGGAAGTACCAAGGACCTGAAGACTCGGACTTTCGTCCTCCCACACAGGTACCGGCAGCGCCACACCCCATGATCCAGTGAATCCATGACTCCCCAGGCCCGACCCAGATGTCTATTGACCTCTGACTCGCAGCCAGCAGAGACATGAATATCACTGCCAAGGTAAGTGAATCTCTCCACGACCTCAACATCCTCACCACAAACAGACACAGATAGGACAGCAGCATCCAAGATGTCACCAAAAGCCTGGATCTTAGTTTTGACCCAAGAAACCCGTAATCCCAGCGGCTCCGACTCCTCATTCAGCACCTCAAGGGCCCCCAAAAGGATGTCTAAAGTCTCCACAAAGATGACTGCATCGTCTGCAAAATCAAGGTCCAAGATCTTGACATTCCCAAACGATGCACCGCAACTTGATCTCTCCGACATCCTCCCTAAAATCCAGTTCATACAAGTGTTGAAAAGTGTGGTGGCAAGTACACATCCCTGACGAACTCCAGTAACAACTGGAAATAAGTCAGAGGTGGTACCACCACACTTCACAGCACTCTCAGTACCAGAGTAGAGTTCAGACATCAGATCGATCAATTTTGGTGGCACCCCACGAAGACCAAGAATCCTCCAGAGGACATCCCGATTCACTGAATCGAACGCTTTACAGAGATCAACATAGGCTGCAAGCAGCCCCTGCCGAAACTCTCGTCTGCGTTCGGTGAGGACATGAAGTGCAAGGATACGGTCAATCGTTGACCTCTTTGGTGTAAAGCCTGACTGCTCTGGACGCTGGTGCTCAAGCAGATGGTGGCGAACCCTATCAAGAATTATCCGAGCAAAGACCTTGCCCGGCACTGAGAGCAGCGTCACCCCTCGGTAGTTGTTGCAGTCTTGGCGATCACCCTTCCCTTTCCAGAGAGGGACAACAAGGCCCCTCTTCCAGTCAGTTGGGATGATGCTTGTGTTCCAGGCAGAGCACAAAACTGCATGCAACAACACGAGTGCAGCATTTCCACCAGCCTTGAGAAGTTCAGCATGGATGCCACAGATCCCTGGATCTTTGCCCCGTTTCAACTGGTTCACCGCAGCCCGTGTTTCCACAAGCGAAGGTGGACCACAGTTGATTTGAGGGTCAGCAACAGGGATTGTAACACCCTTGACGTCCAACTCGACAGCTGGGGGATCAGCCTGGTACAACCGCTCAAAGTAACCGGCCCAGCGGGCCTTCACTTCAGACTCCTCTGTCAAGAGCCTACCACTCTCTGCCCGAACTGCAGTGCTCCGAGGGATGGGCTTGGATGAACGTAATGCGCGAATTCCCCTGTAAGCGGGACGAGAATCACCTGTCCACAGGTGATGCTCTACCCCCTCACAGATTCCTCGCACATAGGCCTCCTTGTCCACCCTCAGTGCACGTACAGTTTTACGCCTCAGCTGCCTGAACAGCTCAGCTCTGCCATTCAGCCTGGCCCTGCAACTCTTATCAATGGTATCCAGTGTCCCTCGAGAGAAAAAAATTCTTCTTTGCCCTGCGGTGAGTTCCAAGACATCCACCGGCAACATCAAGGACGGTGGTCTTGAAGGTGCTCCACAACTCTTCAGGACCCCCAAAGCACCCAGACCCCCCAAGTGTCCACTCAGCCTGTTCGCAAACTCCTCAGCTACTCTCTCATCCCTGAGCTTGGCAACATCCAGCCTAGCCTGGGATGGTACCATTCTCCAGGATTTAAGGTGCAGCTTTAGAGTTGCTACAACAAGCCTGTGGTCAGTATTGAGGAACTGAGCACTCCGGTAGACCCTGCAGTTCTGGATCATCCTCCAACGACCGTCAATGAGGACATGGTCAATCTCCTTTGCCACACCGCCAGCGTTGGAATACCAAGTCCAGCGATGAGCTTGTGGGCGCTGAAACCATGAACCAGCCACCCTAAGTCCATGACTTCTTGCAAAGTCAAGGAACTTAGTGCTATTCTGGTTCATAGTTCCTGACCCATGGGGACCAACACACACCTCATAACCATCATATGGAAAAGGAAAGTATTGTAATTGATAAACCAATTGATATTGGAACAGCAGTTCTTGATTTCTCAAAGATATTGATGTATGATTGTTTAATGACTTAAAGAAAGAGTATGGTGAAAATGTTTCATTGTTCTATATGAACAATGATAGTTTTATTCCAGATATAAAAACTGATGATGTTTATAAAATATGAAGAAAAATATTGGAGTATATATTACAAGTAATTTTAGTCAGAAAAGTGAGTTATTTTCAAAAAAAAATGCAAAGGTTATTGGTATGTTTAAGGATGAGTTGAGTGGAAAAGTAATGAGTGAGTTTATTGGATTGAGAGCAAAGGCATATGCCTTTACCTATGGTGATCAGATTGATAAAAGGTTAAAGGGAATAAAGAAATATGTAATAAAGAAATCAATAACTTTTAGAAATTATCACAATTGTTTGATGAATAAGAAAGAAGAATATACGAAAATGAATACAATAAGAAGTTATAAACATAACATATGCCGTGAAGAAGTAAATATAAAGGCATTAGGAGCCTTTGATGATAAGAGATTTATTTTCGATAATGGAATAGATTGTTCCATATGGATATTGTATGATAGAGTGTATAGAATAGATTGTGTTCCATATGGATACAAGTTTTAACTAAATAGAATAGGGGTTGGGGTTTTTAAGGGCTACCGCCACCTTTTCACAATATATAAATGGTCGAACCAAGTGTTAATCAAACTAAGGAGTGGAGAAAATCTCACTCTTGGTATATAAATGGAAAACATAATGAATGTGAAAAATATCAAATAAGTCTTATTGGAAAAATCACTAAAACAGAGGTAAATAAAACAGATAAGCGAATCAATTTAAAAACTAATGAGTTGGAGGATGTAAAGAAAAAAATAATTATCCTTGAATGGACTGAAAACTTTGATGGATTTCAATTGAACAATGGAAAAATAATGTACTGCAATGTCAAAATGATATGCAACTCAGGAGGTAGTCAGACGAGATCAATGAGAGAAGTATATCATTTCATAATGACACAAAAGGAGTATCTCGAAAAATATAAAGATTCAAATGTTTTATTTTTAAATCTTTTAGATGGTGATTATTGTGCAAAGAAAATTAAAATATTGAAGGAATTTGAGAATGAACAAATCTTTATAGGTTCAATGAGTGAGCTAAACAATATGCATTGGTTATTTGATAAAAAGTGCTCCTTGGCTGAAAGGGGAGGCTATTCAAATCTACATTCACTTTCATGTTTTAGATATTTCAACAGTTGAGAATTCAACAGGTTGGGATAAAAAGGTGGTTTATTTTTTAGGGAAAAAATATGAATCGCTGAGAATCCCCCATTCATTAACATGGGGGAAAGTGAGCCAGAATCAGTATATTCACCCTACTGTTAAGTGTCCAACCCTCCTGAGTTAATACTTGGTGGAAGCACCTTTGACAGCAATTACAGCTGTGCCTCTGTTGGGATAGGTCTCTACCAACTTTTCACACCTTGATTGGGAAATATTTGCCCATTCTTCTGCACAAAACTGTTCAACTTCAGTCATGATGTAGGGGAGCATTGATTTACAGCAATCTGAAAGTGATGCCACAGATTTTTGATTGGATTTATATCGGGCTTTAACTGTGCCACTCAAGGACATTTATCTTTTTGTTTCTTAGCCACCCCAGTGTAGTTTGGGCTCTGTGCTTCATGTCGTTCTTATGCTGAAAGGTAAACTTCCGTCATAATTTCAGCTTTCTTGCAGAGGGCAGCAGGTTTTTCTCGGATTTTTCTATATTTTGCTCGATCCATTTTCCCTTCTATCCTGACAAGTGCCCCATTCCTTGCTGATGAGAAACATCCCCGTAACATGATGCGGCCACTACTATGCTTCACAGTATGGATGGTGCTCTTTGAGTGATTTGCTGTGTTGTGTTTGCACCAAATGTAACGTTTTTCATTTAGGCCAAAAAGTTCCATCTTGGTTTTGTCAGACCACAAAACGTTTTGCCACATGGCTTCAGAATCTCCAGAATGTTTTTTTTTTGCATACCTCAAATTGGACTCGAGGTTGGCTTTTGAGTTATGGCTTCCTTCTTGCCACCCTACCATGCAGGCCAGACTTGTGGCCTCTTAAGATATTGTTGTCACATGCACACAGTGACCATTCTTTGCCATAAAGTCCTGTCACTCTTTCAAGGTTGCCATTGGCCTCTCTGATCAGTCTCCTATTTGATTGGTCATCCAGTTTGGAGGAGTGGCCTGATCTCAGCAGGGTCTTGGTGGTACTATATGCCTTCCCCTTTTTAATAATCGTTTTGATTGTGCTCCAAGCGATATTCAAGGCCTTTGAAATATTTTTATGCCAATCACATGATCTGTACCACAACTTTATCCTGGAAATCTTTTGAAAGTTATTTGGAGTTCATGGTTGAGTCTTTGCTGTGAAATGCACTACACAGCAGAGGAAACCTACAGGAACAGCTGATTTTATTCTGAAATAATCAATCATGACAATCTAACACAGGTGGAGGCCAATTAACTTGATGTTGATTTTGAAGATGATTGGTTAAATCTGAGCTAATTTACCATTGCTTTTATAAGATGGGTGGACACTTATCCAACCAAGAAATTGTAGTTTTGTGTTTTTAATTAATTTTCTGAATTTTGTTGAATTTCGTTTTCACTTGGAAGTTGTGGTTGATGGTGTGCAAATAAAGGTGGAAAAAGTCTGATTTAATGCAATTTAATTCCAGGCTATAAGGCAACAAAAGGTGAAAATTTTGAAAGAGAGTGTAGACTTTCTATAGGCACTGTGCATGTACAAGCAACTGTTTTAGCTTGAGATAATTCTTTAAAACATAATCTCGAAATGAAAATTACTAATAGAAACATCTGTTGATTTGAAAAATCAATTGCCACCATTGAAAAAAAAGTCTAATGTGTTGTTTACCTCATTCCCATTGATTTGAATGGTGTTGTTTATGGACCATTGGTTTTCGGGCTTCAATTTCACAAGGAATTCATAAAATCCAGGCATTTTTCCTGGCGTTTGTACAAAACCTATCGTGCCTTCTAAGATATGTGCATACCGTGATGAAGCATACCGCTGTGATTTAATCCAGTCAGATGTGGCTATCCATGTTTTCCCTGTTACATTTTGTAACAGAAGCTCCTCAATCAAAGGCAATATATCTGCTTCACTTGAATACAAGATGATTACATGTGCACTTGTCTTCACGAAAAGATTGCCTTCATTCCGACAAAAAATGAATGTTGAACAGCACAATGAGAAAGGCAATTGTTTTAAAAGGAGTCTTTATCTTTAAAGCAAAATTGAAAAACACTGTTGGGAGGTGTTTGTTTATCATCAACCATGATGTGTATCAATAATGCATGCTCATGTTTGAATAAATCAAAATATAGATCATAATTTTCATGGAATATTATGCAAAAAATTACACCACACAAGCATACATCAGGTTTTTTACTGCATATACTTTATTCAGCAAAATAATTCAGACTCCATCCACGGAAAAGTAAACTACTTGTTAAAATATATCCAAACTGGATGCCCCCCAAAATGCTTAAATCACTGCAGGAGTAAAATGTGTTGGAGCCAAGAACTGTTTTTGGAAAAAAAAATCCTTTAATTATGAGATTATTCGTCTTTTCATTCTACAAAATCGCTTGCTTACAAGGGTTGTTCAAAAATTTTATGAATAGGGTTTTCTGAAAGAAAAAAAATGTATACTTGTTATATGCCATTTGTTTAATTCATCCAATGTTGATAATTTTGTGTAGAATCTCCAAGATTGGAAAAAGATTCGATGTTGGATCTTACGAAAATTGAGTAATGAGGTGTCATTTTTTATGCAATGATCTGTGATGAAATTTATGAATGCCTGGTGTCCATGTATTGTCAAGTTTTGTCATCATCAAAATGGTTGGGTACATTTGTCAAATTATAATCATCTGACTGATAATAGCACGAGTTCCTCAAAGCTTTCTCAAGGCCAAGATGGCTGACAAACCCAATTAATCCACATCCACAAGATCTATCCTTTAATTATTTTATCCACAAGATCTATCCTAAAAATCATGGATGATTACCATGTTAACTTTGTCTAAATACAGGTATCCCCTGCTTAACGAACGTTCTAATA
This sequence comes from Eptatretus burgeri, assembly GCF_056783735.1. NCBI lineage: Eukaryota > Metazoa > Chordata > Myxini > Myxiniformes > Myxinidae > Eptatretus > Eptatretus burgeri. The sequence goes on from NW_028223404.1 coordinate 8,823, forward strand.
GCGAAGGTTCACTACAATGAATGGTTTAATTTTAGGCTATCTCCCACTTAATGAAGGTCTCAATTTGCGACAATTAAGGAGCTGTCCCCACAACACTGTGTCTGGTGATTGAGGAATGTCACTTCCAAGACACTGATACGTTTTTCCCACCAATGAAGTATTCAATTGTATTAACTTTTCAGAAGGCATGCGAATAGTTAACTTTGCAGAATGAAGGTTTTAAAAATAACCATCTCCTCCACCTCCTCCCGATGCCTTTCTGGATGCAAACTTGTACAAAAGATTGCTTTGGTCAGTTACAACTTCGTTATTGTATTACTGTCTTTATTACTAGGTGAATAATAACAATATAATAACACTTGCAACTAAGATCATCATTAAACCAAGCACAAGGCTTTGCCTTTTCACCAGGAAGTTGACCTCTTGGTGGTCTCTCTGATCTGCTCAGGGAGTTGAGGCATAAAACTATACATGTGCTGAGGGTGGATAAGGAGGCCTGTGTGTGAGGAATCTGTGAGAGGGTAGAGCATCACCTGTGGTCCGGTGATTCTTGTCCTGCTTGCAGGAAAATTCGTGCATTGTGTTCCTCCAAACCCTTCCCTCGGTGTATCGCAGTGAGAGTGGAGGGTGGTGGGCTCTTGACAGAGGAGTGTGAAGTGAAACCAACTGGGACGGTTACTTTATTGGCTGCACCAGGCTGATCCACCAGCTGTTGAGTTGGATGTCAGGGGTGTTACTATCCCTGTTGCTGACCCTCCAATAAACTATGATCTACCTTCATTTGCGGTAACACAGGCTGCATTGAACTGCTTGAAATGGGGTAAAGCTCCTGGGATGTGTGGCATCCATGCTGAATTTCTCAAAGCTGGTGGAAATGCTGTACTCATGCCATTGTATGCATTTCTGTGCTCTGCGTGAAACACAGGCATCATCCCAACTGACTGAAAGAGGGGCATCGTTGTCCCTCTCTGGAAAGGGAAGGATGATTACCAGGACTGCAATAACTACTGAATGGTGATGTTGCTCTCAATGCCGGCAAGGTCTTGCTTGGATAATTAATTTTTGACAGGGTTCGCCACCATCTGCTTGAGCAGAAGCATCCAGAGCAGTCAGGCTTTACACCAAAGAGGTCAACGGTGACCATATCCTTGCCGTTCGGGTCCTCACCGAACGCAGACAAGAGTTTCAGCAGGGGCTCCTTGCAGCCGATGTTGATCTCTGCAAAGCAATCTATTCAGTGAATAGTGATGCCCTCTGGATGATCATTGGTCTTCGTGGGGTGCCAGCAAAACTGATTGATCTGATGTCTGAACTCCACTCTGGTACTGAGAGTGCTGTGATATGTGGTGGGACCATCTCTGACTTATTTCCAGTTGATACTGGAGTTCTTCAGGGGTGTGTACTGGCCCCCACACTTTTTAGTGCTTGTATGAACTAG
>NW_028223405.1:0-5000 GCF_056783735.1 Eptatretus burgeri
GTCTCCCTCCCAACCTATCGCCTTTGCCTGTCACTGTACATACCCACTCCCTTAATTTGTCAAACCCCAATTTAGCCCCAACTTATTTTTTTGTTGTTTTCATTTTTACTCCCCCACTATAAATCGTCCCCTAACCCCCTTTATCGTCCTTGTTCGGCTAACCTATCCTGTCACCTAGCCTACTCCCAACCCCTACGTTCCCTTCCCGGAGGGGAATAAGGGAGAGCTAACGTCCTGTGTCGAGGCCCAACGAAGCCTCAGAATGGCCTCCCCAGAGTTCGGCGATCTATAACCAAGTGGGTCCAGCGGCCCACAACGAGAGCGAGGGGATGGATGGTGCGGAGGGGTACATCACCTAATCTACCCTATCCATTTAACAGTTAAACTACCCCGGGGCTTTCAACAAGCACCTCTCGCTTAAACTATTGGTTCTAACAACCCAGATTCCCGTCGCCTGTGTTGGTGTCCTTACAATTTCTGGCCTCGCCCCCAAATTTTCTCTCCGTGCCCTCACACGGTCTCCTGGCTGGGACACGTGGCTCCCTTTGGCAGGCACGACCCTCTGCCGAATCTCCCGCTATGGCACCCCCGGGCACTACACTGCCTCCGAGCCTACCAGCTCCCTAACACCGGGGAGTGCCCCCCATGGCACCTCCCCTGAAACGCACACGTGGCAGGCCGGCCTCCCGGGCCCCTTTCCGAGGGTCACCCGTGCCCACAACACTGCCCACGCGGCTAATGGCGCCCCGGGCCCCCGCACCAAGCAGGCGCACCCGTGCCCACTACTCTATCCCGGCCCCCCATGGGCCCATGGCCTACCGCGGCCGACTAGCCTGGTGCCCGGGGTACCCACTCAGCGATACTCACCTTTCGCCACCACGCTCCCAGCCTGTCAACAGGGCTCCTGCACCCCTCCAAATGGGTCTCGAGCCTACTTTCCCACCAACAACAAAACGACCTCCATTTTTCAATTTGACTAACCCAGCTAACTCACTCTACACTGACCCCGGGGTCCCTTGGGCGGGAGTCACTCCTCCCCCCAATCACTCATCGCACCATGCATTCCCCATTCGCTCCACTCACACAGACCCGCTGGCCTCACTCACTCACCAAGCACATGCTTCCACTTCACTCACCAACTCTTCAACACACTCACCACTGAACTCTGCCATCCTCCTAACTACATCCCCTAACTAACTCGTGCTCCCACGTCGTCCCTTAAACTACAGCACGTTCCTTTTAACACTACGTAGCTAAGCTACGTCCCCTCAACACATTCACAAGTCTGTCACTGTTCTCAAAATAATCCCATTTTATTTCCCAACCTAAATCTGGCTACAATCCCTCTAACTAATCCATTCCACGGACTCCATGAGGACTTACCCCTGCCCCATGAAGTCGGTCTCACTAAGCTAACCCTTCCCCCTAACTAGTTTCCATCCTGTGCCCAGGTAAGGGGGTCTCCACCCCTTGCCCAGGAATCCTGTGCACCCGAAAGTGAGGCTTGCTTCTTTTTTTCTTTTTTTTCTTCCCATGCGCAGCACCAGCGCGGCGACTCGCGCACTTTGCAACTGCCCGTGACGTCATGCAGCTGCACGTGTTCCTCGTCCCTCCTTGGACGGGACCATCCGGCAGAGATACCCCTCCTGCCGGATTCCAACCCCACGTGCAGCCATGGCGTCACCGTGCGCATAAAAAAAAACACAAGCCCCACGTCTCGAGGGGTTCCCCACGCGAACACATGTGCTCTGCCCGTTGGAGCTTAACACACACGATCGCGTGGAGAACCCGTCCGGTCCAAATCCGTTTACCTGCCTAAACTTTGTCCGTCCGCGGGATCGGCAAATCCACCGCGTGCGTTTCCGGACCGGGACTTCACTCTCGCAAGCGAGCACGTGGTGGCCTCGTGCGTTGCACAGCACGGACCTCGTGCTCACTGCTGGGTGAACCCGGCACGGTCCCCGAAACAGCTACAGCCGCTACTCGGCTTTCTTTCCTCTGTCGTCGTCGTCGTCGCCATTCAACACATGCACTCCCGCGTGTAACGACGCTAACACTCCATTCCATTACATTCACACCGGGAGACGCGGCTGCGTGCTCCCGCATGCCAACCGACATCTCCCTCACATACCGCTCTCTCACACACACGGTCTCCCTTGCATTCGGCCGTTCACTCACGCGTGCCTCACTACTCACACAAACCATACTACTTACACACGCGGGGGCACTCACCCGCGGTTCCTCATCCACACTCCGTGCCTCACTCACACACGCGGGGGAACTCACCCGCGGTGCCTCACTCATACTGGCCGTTTCATCCACACACACGGCCTCACTCACACGCGGTGCCTCACCCACACACGCGGGGGCACTCACCCGCGGTGCCTCATCCACACTGGCCGTTTCATCCACACATACGGCCTCACTCACACACGGTGCCTCACCCAAACACGCGGGGGCACTCACCCGCGGTGCCCCATCCACACTGGCCGTTTCATCCACACACACGGCCTCCTCCACCACACGGTGCCTCATCCACACACGGCGTGCTGGGAAGCACGCACTCCGGCACCATCGCCACCACACCACTCACACACGGGGTCGCTTCCACACACGGGGACGCACTCACACCACTCGCACACGGGGTCGCTTCCACACACGGGGACGCACTCACACCACTCACACACGGGGTCGCTTCCACACACGGGGACGCACTCACACCTTGCACCACACACACAGGGACAACCACACTGGGGATTCGTGTCCCCACAAGGGTCTCCGGGGCCTCTATACCCCCCAAGCTCTCCGTGCACCTGTCCACAGAACTCCTCCTCTCAACCTCGCAAAGCACGACCGAACTCACCTGGTCGTGACTCGCCTCAAGGGGGCATACTCCCTCCCCTCGTTCCTGGAGGAGGCCATCCAGGTGCTCGCACTGGGTCCCTACACGCTCCGCGAGCTCACCCCCATTATCCTCCACTACCTCCGTGTGTGTGTGTGCGTCACTTACCCCGTCTTCATCGTGCAGTCTTCCTTCTATCGTTCCCATCTCCCGTGTCTCTGCCAACTCAGTCACCTCTTCACCCTTTACCTCCCTTGTCTACTATTTTCATTTCCTTTGTCGTCACCTCGTGTCTCGTCTCGCACGTTTTGGTCTCCCCATTTAATTTTTCCCTTTCGGTCATCGTCACGACCCTCGCCCAACACGCCCCCCGAATTATTTTTTCACCCGCCTCCACCGCGGGCCCGACAGCCGTTGCACCCCCTTCCAGCTCGTTCGCTCTCACACGTGGAGTCGCCATTTTTATCTCCCTGGTCACGGCCTTCATGCCCGCCTGCAGGCATCGGCCCATGTTCTGCGTCTCACCCCGCAGCTTTTTCATTTCTTCTTTCATGTTTGTTTCCATTCCGTTCATTTTTGTATCCATCTTTTCGTTTATTTGTTGTGTATTCGCATCCATCGTCGTTTTCACTTCATTCATTTGCTTGTTCATGTCTTTCATTTCGTTTTTTATTTCATTTGTCATTGCCGCCAGCATGGCGCAAAGCTGGGCCACGTCGGGTGCGCTTGAGTGAACCGTTTCGGCAGGGGTTGGGGAAGGGTCTTGGTGGAGAGGGGGGGGAGGTGTCATACACCGCGGCCGCTGCCGCACCCACCTCGGGCCCTGGGTTCAGTTGGGCGAGTCCGTGTTCCTGCACAATCAACATTTCCTGCTCGGGGATTCCATCCTGGACCATGGATCCTACACATTCTACATCCATTTCTAATACCCCCGGCTCCCGCTCGCCTTGAGACGCCATCTTGCTTCTCGTGAAGGGTTAATTTGCTCGCTCGTAATTTGGAGGGAATCGGGGGTCGCTTCTCTCACCCCTGGACCGATTCCCGTGAATTTAATTGGAGACAGGAGAGCCCGTTTTCCTGTTCTCCGATACCAGTGCCGCGAGGAGGGCGATGAATTTGTATCGCACGACCTGACACCAGTGTTGCGGTCTTCGCGCCCGCCGGCCACGTAACTCGAATCGCGGCACGTCGCCCACCGGACGGACAATCCAGTCGTGACCCTCTCGGACTAACGCCGGGAACCAGTCACGGGTGGACCTTTCGGTCTCACCGCGATCGAGCCAATCAGCCCCCGCGTGGGATAGGGTTGCTCGCCAAATTCGAACTACCTAAGTGCCCACGCGGAGGGTAGACCGGGCGTGCGCACCTCGCCGCAGGTCGACTTCGGACACGGGCCACTTAAGCGACCCGTTCCGTACTATCAGAATAACCGAGCGGTGTTATCGTCGACCTCGACGGTTCGATTAATTATCGGGCGTATTCAGCCCACTACCAACCCTTTACGTGAAGCAAGATGGGGATTCAATGGAGGAAAAGACGAAGCGAAGCGGGAGAACAGTTCAACAATAAAAGCACATTTATTCGCGACGAACGGAAAGCACACAAATACAATTCCACCAAATGCACACAAAAAAAGAAAACACAATTCCATTTTACACAAAAAGCAAATATAAAAGTGAAAACACAGTGCAGAGCTAATACCGACTACCGAGCACACGGCAACACTTATACAATTCTACTTCACAGACGGCGCCGACAACACATACCCAAAACCAAGGAAAAGAAATACCTCAAGAATGAGGCGGGCCTGAGGCCGAGACCGGGTCGGGCCTACCCGTCTGGTGATGAGACGCGGAGCGCGATGGCCCACGCAACCCGCGGGCCTCGCGGACAGTGCCTGGCAGGGGGTGGGAACGGGGCCCCCTTGGTCGCACTATCTCAGCGCGGGGGGAAACAGGAGGGGGTTGCTGATGCTCGGGGTATAGAGGATCTTTATTATCCCTGGTGTGCGTCTCCACCTCGGCCAGGTCGCGCTGCCGGCCTCCCTCGGGCGTGCAGCTCCTGGCACCGACGCGAGCACCCCCTCGTCCGACTCTCTTCAGCTTCTCCAGCCACTGCAGGCTTCGGGCTCCAGACTTCCACACTCGTCCCCTCCGTT
>NW_028223406.1:0-10190 GCF_056783735.1 Eptatretus burgeri
TGCACACCGGTCAATCACAAATTCCTGCTACAGTCGACTGCAAAAACTCAGATCATAATACAGTGATACAACCAATCGTGCGAATACAACCGATCCATTGTTTATGCTCAAAGAATTGTCGGTTTTATCATTGTCAATGACAGAGCACTTTGTCAATGACAACAACAACAATCGAACAATTGTTTTAGTTTTTAATCCCACAACCAGATTCTCACAAGCAGGTCCCCACCTGTTCTTCCATCTGCTAAATCTCACACACACGGCCCAGGAAACAAGCACACTCACAGCAGGGTGTACTCCCACCCCACCTCACTGTACGTGAACTGCTGTTGTTTACATTTCATTTAAGATTCATTCTTTTCCTTTTCTCGAAATCTAAAACTATATTCTTTTTAAATAAGATCTTATTATTCCAACGACGTTTGCACACTCTCCACTGAATCCTGAATGTTGACCTCACCCGTTTATGCTAAATCTGAAGATCAATTGTTCTTACAACCGACTTTGCATATACACACCACCCCCTGAACTCCTCCGGTTTTTCTTTTTGTTGTTTTTTTACAGCCTTGTATCTTTCCTCAATTAATCTCAGGTGGGATTATTTCTGTTCTTAAATGAGTGTCATTGTTGCACTCTAGCATTATAACCTCTTTCGTTTTGTCCTTCCGGTGCGACATCCGGCCACGTGACTAATTCCTTGGGTTTCCGCCATATCCTGACTGGCAACACCGCTGTCATCAATCCCACCACATCCTCGTGGTTTCCTTTGTTACAAAACAATATTTGTTCAATGAATCCTTCTGGATTGTCATCATAATCTTTCATTTGCATTTTTATGGCTTGTAAATCACTCTGGTTCCTGCTCTCGCTTCTGCCGCTGTTGGGAGGAAAGCTATCGCCGACAATATTTTATGTACTTTTCAAAAAGTAGATTGTCGTCTTTCAAACTTCCTCTTATACTTGTGCTTTTCACTTGCTCCTCTCAAGGCTCTTTTTCAGCTCTCGAATCGACTGGTTTTTGAGTTGTTTTTTAATTTTTTTTCTCTTTCAATCTTTCTCTTCTTAGATTTTCAATTCTATCCGGGTGAAATCTTTGCTTTTTCTGTTCTCTGTCCACAACTTCAGATCTTTTGAAGTTATCGACCCGTATGTTTTGTTCATATACTCGGAATTTGACCTGCCAGGAGCGCATCCTGGTCTCCTATATTTTGTTGTTGATTCCCCATAACTGTTGTCAGCGTTTCCTTTTCGATCTCTTTAAACACTCGTCAGCGTTTTCTTCTCTTGAGTCGTTCTTTGCACCTGCTGGCGCTTTCCCTTGCTCTATCTCGTTCTTACCTCTCCTCAGTGTCCTTTGTAGCGATTAAACCCTTTGGCCACTTCTGCTTTCTACCAGCCCTCCGCGGCCCCTTCCTCGCCTAACCTCCCAAGTAAGGACTTGGCGATAATCCTGCACTTCCCGCCCTCTCGACTCGGTCACTCTTTATAACAATCCCACGTCTCCCGCCCTGCCAGACTCGGTGATCCTTTCAATACGTAAGGCCTCCGCTATTTTACACAACTTGACCATCTACGCAACGTACATCCACACTTTTATCGTAAACCTACCAGATGTTACCCTTATCTGAAGGAATAAACTTATTATTTTCTTAAAAATAAAATAAATAATTTTTTTAAAATCCAAAAGTAAAATAAAATAAATATATGTCTTCTATCTTATCCAATAAACAGATCTGTATGTGTCCTTACCTTTCAAATTTTGGTTTGAAACCGAGCAACCTCGGTGGAGGTAGAGTTGCATGGACACATGGACACAAAAAGGGGTGCAAGTGATTAAGGTCTATGGAAGGTTTAATTACCTGTACTTCTGGAGACTGATGTTTATCTTTTTAAAATCTCGGATCAGCCGTCTGTAAGAGACTGATGTTTCATCTTACTTTCCTGGAGTGCTTGTACGACAGAGTGATGATGGATCTACTGCGAAGCATCACATCTTCTCCAGTGGCTATTCCTGAAACTTCTTCCTCTGCACCCACATCAACAAAAGGATGTCAAAATCCCTCAATACCATTGTCCTCATCATCTCCATCATTATTAAGTCTTCCATCGCAATCCTGGAAATATTATATCCTATCAATTGGTTTCTGCATCTCAGTTGAATTTTTCTTCCTTCTTTTGCATTCAATTTCACATCTTTATTGTCTTCATCACAAGCTCCCACTGGATGATTCAAACAATTAATTTTAATGATCGTCCATGTCTACGCAATGACTGACATGTGTACAGTAACAGTCATGCCTGACTTCCACCAAATGGAAGGTTTGTTTGCTGATTGTCTGCATTCGAGTTCAGCAAAATATTTGTTTGTCTTCAACACTGTTGAGGCGCAGACAAAACGGGACATGATGCAGGTGAAGAACAGGTAGTTTAGACCATGTTTGGAAGAGTTTATAATGTACGATAAGAATCTTGGCAACTTACGTTCCAACTGGTACGATGGTTTCAGGTGAGCTGGACGAAGCACCTTCTGAGGGCCCTTTGGGAAATACAACACAAATATGAAAGATTAAACACATTGATATCTTCATCAGTTTGATAACTTGTTCAGAAAGGGCCACAGAAGGAAATGCATGGATGGAACAGGTAATCGTTGAAAAGGTGAATCGGGTGATCTCATCCAATCGAACGGAGGTGAAGTTCTTGTTCTATATTCTGCATGGGAATAACCATTTCTATAAGATACCTTCCCACAAAAATTATAATTACAATTATCTCCACAATTAATGATATTCTTCTTCATCGAAGGAAGTGTTAACAGCAATGTCTGTGAAAGACAAAGTGCCAAAATTGATTTCAACTTCATGTTTTGATCTTAGAGTTAGCTGTGTTTGCACTCTGTGTGTTCACCTGACCTGTCAAAAGGTATTGAAAAGTGCTCACCTGTTGAAGGTCTTGCATCGCATTTGCTTCTGCTGTTGCGGCCATTCGTCATGGTGAGGTTTCCGTTGAGGATGCAGCCAATGAGAAACGTAAGTTGGTGATTAATTGCTTTTGATCAACAATGAGACCCCACCATGGTTTTCTGAAGCTTTGGTGTCTTCACTCCAAAAGTTTAGGTTCGTGTTCTGATGAAATGTAAAATGTCCATCAGGAGTGAAATTCCCTATCCTTGACTGGAGTTTCCAAAAAAGGTTTCGGTTATGGCTCCGATATGATCTCAGGTAAATTCACTTGTTTGGAAGAGACCGTGTGTTGATGGAAATAGTTTTCAATAGAATATACTGTCTTTCTTTTATAGTGTGGAGCATGAGGAGACTGTATCATGTGAGATGGGACATGAGGAGGGACGGTGGTGATCTTTGGAGATGAGGCGGGATGGTCCTCATCTACGGAGATGAGGGTTGTCCTTGGGCTTCTTCAGGAGGATGACTTTGTCTCCTCTGATGGTGTATTGCCCGTTTGGATCACTTTCTCTCTTTTTGTCAAGTTCACTCAGCAGCAACTCTTGTTTTTCTCTTTGGAGCTGAGTGTAGTCTGGAGTGATAAATATATTTCTTGTCCACAGAGAGGGATCATTCAAATTCCGGATCTTCTTATTATTCGTAAGAACCTGATTCCTGTCAGACTCGCATCTGAAAACAACTTTTATGGGTCTGGAGCTGTTCTCAACATAGCGTCCAATGCGGAAAGTCCGTTCAGGCTCGATGTCCAGGTTCATGGCTTTTATTAATTTTGCCACAGCCTCCGTATCATGTTCACCTTTTCCCTCCTTCACTCCACGGAACATGAGGTTGTTTTTGCGCCTTTCAATTTCCGCTCCTTCGTCCTTGAGAAACTCAGATTGAGAAGAATGTTGTGGCTCCCGTTTGGGTGGCAGCCGATGAACATCGTGCTGTTTCTGCTGACGTAACCTGACTTCACGTTGAGGCTTCGGTTGTTTTTTGAGGACATCACTGTACAGTTGTTGCTGCTGTTGCTCGTCATCACTGTGAGGGTTCGGTTCAGTCGGCGGCAGCAAACCAACATTGCCCTCTTTCTGCTGTTGCTGCTGCAGCTCGTCATTCGTTCCAAGCATTTCTTCCTCGTTTTTCTCAGCAAGCTTTCCTGTATTTTTTACTTCGGTCTCTATTTCCAAGACCTCCTTCTCCCTTCCCTCCACATTATTTTTTCTGTCCCTCATCTCTTTCTCTCTAACCGTTAACATGAACTCTTTCAGTTTGCATTTAACTTCACATTGTATTCGTTCTTCCTTCTGTTCTCTCTCTCGAACACGAATCTCTTCCTCGTTTTTCTTGGCATGCTTTCCCGTATTTTTTACTTCGGTCTCTCTTTCCAAGACCTCCTTCTCCCTTCCCTCCACATTATTTTTTCTGTCCCTCATCTCTTTCTCTCTTACCGTTAACATGAACTCTTTCAGTTCCCATTTAACTTCACATTGTTTTCGTTCTTCCTGGTGTTCTCTCTCTCGAACACGAATCTCTTCCTCGTTTTTCTCGGCATGCTTTCCTGTATTTTTTACTTCGGTCTCTCTTTCCAAGACCTCCTTCTCCCTTCCCTCCACATTATTTTTTCTGTCCCTCATCTCTTTCTCTCTTACCGTTAACATGAACTCTTTCAGTTCCCATTTAACTTCACATTGTTTTCGTTCTTCCTGGTGTTCTCTCTCTCGAACACGAATCTCTTCCTCCAATTTACGCAGCCTGCACTCTCCATCGTTGAGCTCCTCTCCTTTTTCGTGCATACGAATCTGCCGTTTATATATCTCCTCATCTTTCCCATTCATTAATGCTTCAAACGCACTTTGTCGCTCCAGCTCCTCTTCTTTACCTCTCTGCAGGTGTTGCTCCTGCTGCTGCACACGTTTCTTCCAGTTCTGAATCTCGAACATTCTATTTTCCACAACCAGCGTTTTCTGGTTAAGTTCTTTATTTTTGCGTTTGATCCACATTCGGACTTGGAATTGGTCTTTTGTTCGTGCAGATTCTTCTTTCTTTCTCATCCTGAGCTTTTCTTCATTTTTCCTCTGTTCTTCCTCATTTTTCCTCCACTGTTCATTTATCTTTCTCTGTTCTTTTTCATTTTTCTGCCTCTGCTGTTCCTCCTCTCCTTTCTTCCGGTCCTTTTCCTCCTTTTGCCATAACTCTTTTTCCAGTTTCCATTGCACGTCCTTTTCCATCAACTCATGTTCCATTTCCTGCACAAACTTCTCTCTTTGTACAAGATTTCTTTCATTTTCGACCAACCGAGCCTCATATTCCTGAAGCTTTTCTTCCTCTGCTCGTAAAACCTTTTCTTTCTCTTTTTGATATTCTTCCTCTTGTTCATCATTACCAAAGTTCTGTTTTGCTGTGAACTCCATTTTGTCAGTAATTTCCAGAACTTCCTTTCCCTCTGCTTTCTGAATCTCAAGGGGTTCAGTTTCCCGAACCTCCGTGACCAACGGTGGATTAAGTTTCGATTCATTTTTCCGTTTCACTTTGCATCGACATCGTAAACTGCAACAAAACAAACAAACATTCTCAGTTCAAGCTTAAATGAAGTTTTACATCACATGAAAAGTATTGAACACATGGTTTTGTAAAGCATAAACAAACATGTTCCACGAGTGTTACAATTCTGGAGGATACGGAATATGGAGCATGCAGATGTAACTTAAACAATGTCCGTAGGAGCGGTGTGGAACGATGAATCACGCTTGATTATTTGAAGAATCTCATGTAATGGTCGAGGATGTTATGAACTTTTGCATTTGTTTTTGCTGAAGAAGGAAATTGTGACTTTTTTGTAAATCAAGCTTTACTTTGCTGGAATTCCATCGGTAACATTTTGTCATGAAGTCATTTGGTGGGTATCTTGGGTTTTTAAAATACCTGCCGTTTCAGAAGGATTTTTTCCCACAACTTTGACGTTCACAAACAAACTATTCCTTGGAAATCAACACTTCGTAGGTGGAGTTTTAGTTTATATTGACAAGAAATGTCAAATGAGTCACCTTCAAGAGTCTTCCTTAAAACATCATTGCCACTTTGTTTGAACATAAAATCTAGTCAGAGGTTTCAACTTGTGTCACATTCGTGGAACATCATTCATATCATCACGTGCTGTGTCTAAAGAAATTAAATTACATCACTTATACTTCATCGATGAAGATAATGGTAAATGGACTTTTTTAGAATATTCACCATGGATCAAGTTATCAAAGGAAGAAGTGTGAGAAAGAAAGAGCTGTGTGAGAAGAAAGTATCACTCAGTAAAGCAAGAGCGATGAGGAAACTGTGTTAAAAATTAACAAAATACGGAGGCAACAAGGAACAAGCATTTGGTGAATTGGGAAATGTTCTGTTTACACATCCAATAACAAAATCAATCTGAATATCAAGGAAATCATCACGTGGAATCTATCCACGTCTGGTTATCCTTCATTATTTCAGATAGATTGTTCTTACAAAAACAAAGAGCTCGTTGTTCTATCACTTGAATCATCATCAACTTCTCATGTTTCACTTTATGTTATGGGAAACATGATGGCATCCACAAAAGAGCTCCCGTTCAACAAACCAACAACAGAATTAAACTCTGCTTGTATTGCCAGACAGATACTGATGAAAAGCTTGTTGATACTTAAAACAGAAAGAACCTTCAAAGAATCAGCATTTGAAACTTTTCCAAAGTGTGCACAGAACAGGCAGATTATGACAATCCAGAATTTGTGTGAGTTGGACAAAGGCTGCTTTGAATTGGAGCAGACAAGCTTAAAGCGAAGAAAGCCACTTTACACAGAGATTAACATTAAAAAACCAAGTCACCTGGATAAAACCGAGTCACCTGGATAAAACTGAGTCACCTGGATCGAGATGAAAGAAGAAGCAAACTTGCTGTTCCTTCACAAGACAACTTCACTGACAAAGAGGATGACCCAGTGCTTCAGAATCTATTAAGTATACTAGTTTCAGCAGCTCAGTGTTTGTCAAATCAAAATGTGTATTTTGTCAACGAATCACAGATGAGGAAGAGCCCATTGTGCGTGAAAAACTCCAGAAGGGACAATTCCTGGTAACATGGGAGGAAACAATCCAAGAAATTGTAAACAGCAGTCATTATGATGCCTGGAAAGTTAGGCTTGCCGACATGCTGTCTTCTGGAGATTCACTGTCTCGTCTTCTGGAGATTCACTGTCTCATCCTCTGGAGATTTCTGTCTTCTGGAGATTCACTGTCTCATCCTCTGGAGATTTCTGTCTTCTGGAGATTCACTGTCTCATCCTCTGGAGATTTCTGTCTTCTGGAGATTCACTGTCTCGTCCTCTGTAGATTTCTGTCTTCTGGAGATTCACTGTCTCGTCTTCTGGAGATTTCTGTCTTCTGGAGATTCACCGTCTCATCTTCTGGAGATTCACTGTCTCGTCCTCTGGAGATTTCTGTCTTCTGGAGATTCACTGTCTCGTCCTCTGGAGATTTCTGTCTTCTGGAGATTCACCGTCTCATCTTCTGGAGATTCACTGCCTCGTCTTCTGGAGATTTCTGTCTTCTGGAGATTCACCATCTCATCTTCTGGAGATTCACTGTCTCATCCTCTGGAGATTTCTGTCTTCTGGAGATTTCTGTCTCGTGACGTTTTGAACACTGCACGTCCTGCTTCACAAAAAACTGGGAAAAGCACATTCAGCGTCCATGATATGAAGAGAAAACTCTTGAAAACAGGGTACGAATCATCCAGCCTTCAGTGAATGTTGCATTTATTGCCACAGACTAAAAGTTCTTCAGTGTTCTGCAAGACCAAGTTGATGAGGGGCAGTATATCGACATTGCTGAATTGCAGAAGTGCAGATTTTTCATGAATTGCAAGACAGACTGCTGAAACTTTTGCAGGTTTTTTTTGACACACAGGTTAGTGAATACACAACTATAATTACAAACAGCTTCCCAAAGTGAAGGCTTTCCAAAGTTCCACCGGACCTGCAAATGACTAATGAGGTATTTACACCAAATTTAACTTGATTAATGCAGCAAAAGTGGGTTTGTTCATGGCAGCCATTTTGAAATCCAAGATGGTCACCATCCAGAACTTTGATAAAATTTTAACTTCTTTGCATGACAAATGTGGGTATTGCCACCAAAATAGACTTCATATGACATTCAAAGCCCAAGTTGTTGGGAAATTTGGTGTAACATGGTGGCCATCTTGAAATTCAAAATGGCCCCATAACATTGGATGAAAAAAATGTCACCAATGGATTTTAGACACCTTATCATCCCTTCCAACAATTAAACAACACATTCCATTTGTAAGAAAAAAAAAAATTCTCGTCCTTTTTAATCCAACATATCATCGTACACAATAAACTCTCTCCAAATATCTGAGCGATCTTGTTCTCTCGTGGATGAAGGTATGATAGATATTGATGAATAAGTCACTTGTGTTCTTTACCAGTGAATGCAGAGCTTTCTTTTGGGGCTCCCCTTGTTGTTGAACCAACATGACGGATCAAATGTGATTACAACATAAAATAAAAGGAAGGAAATCACGATGAACGCGACGTCGCGAACCACAGACATCCCTCCATCCTCAACAGCATCATTCTGGTAAACCTGTGGAAATAGACAAGGGCAGGGGAAGGAGGAATGTTTATTTTTCATTTAAAATTAACTAAACAATGTTTTTACAAATATTTTACGAAATCTAAAAGTTCATGACAAAATAAGAACATTATCTTGAAATGTTTTAAATACAAACACGATGGCTCATGGAATGGTCGAGAGTTTACTCGTTTATGTAATAACTGAGTGATGATGAGAGAGGAGATTCGAAGGGCATGGAGGGAAAGCATTCTGGGACTAGTGTTTGCTAATCCACTTGCTGGATGTATGTATTTTAGACTATCAAACACTACCTGTCACTTCACTGATGGGAATACTATAAGTTGGGACAAAATAGGGGGGCAGAGGGAGGGTGGAGGGGGAGAGCAAGGAGGGGTGTGGGAGCAAGGAGGAAAGGAGAGAGAGGAGGGGTGGAGGAAGTGACGGCACCGTGAGGTGAGAAGAATGGAAGGCACACGTGTGGTGGAGCATTAATTCCGATTCATAGTCTCATCAAAATGATTTTCCATTTTATACTGATAATACGAGAAATACTGCCTGGAGACCAACACCACTCGGACATGTCCAGAGGAAAACACCGTCCGGAGACAAACACCGCTTGGAGACAAACACCGCTTGGAGACAAACAGCGCTTGGAGACAACACCGCTTGGAGACAAACACTGCTTGGAGACAAACACCGCTTGGAGACAAACAGCGTTCAGAGAAATCCAGAGACAAACACTGCCCAGACGCATCCAGAGAAAAGCAATGCCCGGTCGTGTCCGGATCCAAGCTGTCTGGAGACACTCGCCACCCAGCCATGTCCGGAGATAAATACAACACTGGCAAGTCTGGATACAAACACCGCTCAGAGGTAACCACTGTCCAGACACGTCCAGAGATAACCACTGTCCGGACACAACACAGAGAGAGAGAGAGAGAGAGAGAGAGAGAGAGAGAGAGAGAGAGAGAGAGAGAGAGAGAGAGAGAGAGAGAGAGAGAGAGAGAGAGAGAGAGAGAGAGAGAGAGAAAACAATGGAGAGGGAACAATGGAGAGGGATATGGAAGGAGGGTGCTGCACTGTATGAGGAGGGGGAGGAGTGTGGATGGGACAAAGAAAGAGTGACAGAGAGGGGTGTTGAGGTTGGGGAGTCAGACGTGAGAATGTTTTGCTTTTGAACAACACACACACACACACACACACACACACACACACACACACACACACACACACACACACACACACACACACACACACACACACACACACACACACACACACACACACACACACGGCCAATATCGCCAATTTTTTGGTGATCACCTGATTGGAGTCGGTGTGATTACTGATTACAGTACGTACTGTATACAACCCAAAAACCTTGAGTTGCTTTCAGCCTTGTTATGGGAGAATTTCAATCAACAAATTATGAAAACAACATTGTATGATAGATGTTTCAAGATGATGAATGTACTTGTGATATGATAAAAAGTAAAGTTGACGACAAGGATGTAAATCTGTGTATTCCCTTTTCTGACATGTTGTGTTTCCTGTCAGGAATCACTTGGTGAATTGAACTTAAATCCAAACTTTGATCGGAACTCGATGGGA
>NW_028223408.1:0-10137 GCF_056783735.1 Eptatretus burgeri
CCCGCCTTTTCCCACAAATCCTTGTGGGTGTAAAGTTTGAAATATTTTCATTCCATGTTTTTAGTTTACTGGTAAATACCCACTCCCCCAGGAGGGAATTCTGTTGTTCGTGAAAGATCTCGCACAATGTTCGTGTACAGCCCCTCCTTAATTATAAATATTATACTTGTACCCCCCTTCCTGCTCCATATAAATTATACTTGTGCCCCCCTCCCCCTCCATAAAAATTATATTTGTGCCCCCCTCCCCCTCCATAAAATTATACTTGTGCCCCCTCCCCCTCCATAAAAAAATTATACTTGTGCCCCCTCCCCTCCATAAAAATTATACTTGTGCCCCTCCCCTCCATAATTATGCTGTGCCCCCCTCCCCCCTTTATTGCAAATTCTGGTTGCCACCACTTCCCCCTCCAAGATTCTGTTTCTAAATGAATGCCTTGTACACCCCCCCCACGGGAAAGGTTAAAGGTTAAACGTTCCTGGTGGAGCTTTTCCTGAATCATTCACGTCACACTTGGAGAACAGGACTTTGATGCTCTGCATCACTCGACCTCCACGATCGTGGCATTTCAGGGTTTTCATTTTTCAATTTTAAACCTGTTTCAGCCAAATGGACAAACAGTGATATAAATGTTATTGTAAAGTGATCAATTACATGTTAATTTATGTAATATTCCCATTAACATGCGAGTCGTACATTTCAACAACTCTGTGCACACAAGGCAGCTCCGTACAATGGTTACCCGAACATCGTCCTGAGAATGGAAGAAACTTTCTTTCAAAGAAACTATTTCATTGACACCTGTGATTTTAAAAACAAATACACATTTATATTCCGTTGTGGAATATAACACTTTGGAGAAAACATCATGCTATCTCAACGTATGTTGAATATTTTACACTTTAGAACCCTCTATAATTTACACTTTAGAACCCTCTAAAATTTACACTTTAGAACCCTTGATAAATTACACTTTAGAATTTATACTTTAGAACCATTTAGAATTTACACTTAAGAACACATTAGAATTTACACTTCAGAACCCTCTATAATTTGCACTTTAGAACCCTCAAGAATTTACACTTTAGAACCCTCTATAATTTACACTTTAGAACCCTTTAAAATTTACACTTTAGAACCCTTGATAAATTACTTTAGAATTTATACTTTGGAACCATTTGGAATTTACACTTAAGAACCATTTAAAATTTACACTTAAGAACACATTAGAATTTACACTTTAGAACACATCAGAATTTACACTTTAGAACACATTAGAATTTACACTTTGGAATCATTTGGAATTTACACTTTAGAACCCTTGATAAATTACACTTTAGAACCCTTTAGAATTTACACTTTAGAACCATTTCGAATTTACACTTTAGAACACATTAGAATTTACACTTTGGAACCATTTGGAATTTACATTTTAGAACACATTAGATTTTACACTTGGGAAACATTTGGAATTTACACTTTAGAACCATTTGGAATTTACACTTTAGAACACAATAGAATTTACACTTTGGAACCATTTGGAATTTACACTTTAGAACACATTAGAATTTACACTTTGGAACCATTTGGAATTTACACTTTAGAACCCTTGATAAATTACACTTTAGAACCCTTTAGAATTTACACTTTAGAACACATTTGAATTTACACTTTGGACCCATTTGGAATTTACACTTTAGAACCATTTAGAATTTACACTTAAGAACACATTAGAATTTACACTTTAGAACACATTAGAATTTACACTTTGGAATCATTTGGAATTTACACTTTGGAACTCTTGATAAATTACACTTTAGAACCCTTTAGAATTTACACTTTAGAACCATTTCGAATTTACACTTTAGAACACATTAGAATTTACACTTTGGAACCATTTGGAATTTACACTTTAGAACACATTAGAATTTACACTTTAGAACTATTTGGAATTTACACTTTAGAACCCTTGATAAATTACACTTTAGAACCCTTTAGAATTTACACTTTAGAACACATTTGAATTTACACTTTGGACCCATTTGGAATTTACACTTTAGAACACATTATAATTTACACTTTGGAACCATTTAGAATTTACACTTGAGAACACATTATAATTTACACGTTAGAACACATTAGAATTTACACTTTAGAACCATTTGGAATTTACACTTTAGAACCCTTGATAAATTACACTTTAGAACCCTTTAGAATATACACTTTAGAACCATTTCGAATTTACACTTTAGAACACATTAGAATTTACACTTTAGAACACATTAGAATTTACACTTTGGAATTTACACTTTGGAACTCTTGATAAATTACACTTTAGAACCCTTTAGAATTTACACTTTAGAACACATTAGAATTTACACTTTGGAACCATTTGGAATTTACACTTTAGAACACATTAGAATTTACACTTTAGAACTATTTGGAATTTACACTTTAGAACCCTTGATAAATTACACTTTAGAACCCTTTAGAATTTACACTTTAGAACACATTTGAATTTACACTTTGGACCCATTTGGAATTTACACTTTAGAACACATAATTTACACTTTGGAACCATTTAGAATTTACACTTGAGAACACATTATAATTTACACGTTAGAACACATTAGAATTTACACTTTAGAACCATTTGGAATTTATACTTTAGAACCCTTGATAAATTACACTTTAGAACCCTTTAGAATTTACACTTTAGAACCATTTCGAATTTACATCTTAGAACACATTAGAATTTACACTTTGGAACCATTTGGAATTTACACTTTAGAACACATTATAATTTACACTTTGAACCATTTGGAATTTACACTTTAGAACCATTTAGAATTTACACTGTAGAACACATTAAAATTTACACTTTGGAACCATTTAGAATTTATACTTTAGAACCCTTGATAAATTACACTTTAGAACCCTTTAGAATTTACACTTTAGAACCATTTCGAATTTACACTTTAGAACACATTAGAATTTACACTTTGGAACCATTTGGAATTTACATTTTAGAACACATTGGATTTTACACTTTGGAAACATTTGGAATTTACACTTTAGAACCATTTCGAATTTACACTTTAGAACACATTAGAATTTACACTTTGGAACCATTTGGAATTTACACTTTAGAACCCTTGATAAATTACACTTTAGAACCCTTTAGAATTTACACTTTAGAACACATTTGAATTTACACTTTGGACCCATTTGGAATTTACACTTTAGAACAAATTATAATTTACACTTTGGAACCATTTGGAATTTACACTTTAGAACCATTTAGAATTTACACTGTAGAACACATTAGAATTTACACTTTGGAACCATTTGGAATTTATACTTTAGAACCCTTGATAAATTACACTTTAGAACCCTTTAGAATTTACACTTTAGAACACATTTGAATTTACACTTTGGACCCATTTGGAATTTACACTTTAGAACACATTATAATTTACACTTTGGAACCATTTGGAATTTACACTTTAGAACCATTTAGAATTTACACTGTAGAACACATTAGAATTTACACTTTGGAACCAATTGGAATTTATACTTTAGAACCCTTGATAAATTACACTTTAGAACCCTTTAGAATTTACACTTTAGAACCATTTAGAATTTACACTTTAGAACACATTAGAAGTTACACTTTGGAACCATTTAGAATTTACACTTTAGAACCATTTGGAATTTACACTTTAGAACACATTAGAATTTACACTTTGGAACCATTTGGAATTTACACTTCAGAACACATTAGAATTTACACTTTGGAATCATTTGGAATTTACACTTTAGAACCCTTGATAAATTACAGTTTAGAACCCTTTAGAATTTACACTTTAGAACCATTTAGAATTTACACTTTAGAACCATTTAGAATTTACACTTTAGAACACATTATAATTTACACTTAAGAACACATTAGAATTTACACTTTAGAACCATTTGGAATTTATACTTTAGAACCCTTGATAAATTACACTTTAGAACCCTTTAGAATTTACACTTTAGAACCATTTCGAATTTACACCTTAGAACACATTAGAATTTACACTTTGGAACCATTTGGAATTTACATTTTAGAACACATTAGATTTTACACTTGGGAAACATTTGGAATTTACACTTTAGAACCATTTGGAATTTACACTTTAGAACACATTAGAATTTACACTTTGGAACCATTTGGAATTTACACTTTAGAACACATTAGAATTTACACTTTCGAACCATTTGGAATTTACACTTTAGAACCCTTTAGAATTTACACTTTAGAACCATTTCGAATTTACACCTTAGAACACATTAGAATTTACACTTTGGACCCACTTGGAATTTACACTTTAGAACACATTATAATTTACACTTTGGAACCATTTGGAATTTACACTTTAGAACCATTTAGAATTTACACTGTAGAACACATTAGAATTTACACTTTGGAACCATTTGGAATTTATACTTTAGAACCCTTGATAAATTACACTTTAGAACCCTTTAGAATTTACACTTTAGAACCATTTCGAATTTACACTTTAGAACACATTAGAATTTACACTTTGGAACCATTTAGAATTTACATTTTAGAACACATTAGATTTTACACTTTGGAAACATTTGGAATTTACACTTTAGAACCATTTGGAATTTACACTTTAGAACACATTAGAATTTACACTTTGGAACCATTTGGAATTTACACTTTAGAACCCTTGATAAATTACACTTTAGAACCCTTTAGAATTTACACTTTAGAACACATTTGAATTTACACTTTGGACCCATTTGGAATTTATACTTTAGAACACATTATAATTTACACTTTGGAACCATTTGGAATTTACACTTTAGAACCATTTAGAATTTACACTGTAGAACACATTAGAATTTACACTTTGGAACCATTTGGAATTTATACTTTAGAACCCTTGATAAATTACACTTTAGAACCCTTTAGAATTTACACTTTAGAACTATTTAGAATTTACACTTTAGAACACATTAGAAGTTACACTTTGGAACCATTTAGTATTTACACTTTAGAACACATTAGAAGTTACACTTTGGAACCATTTAGAATTTACACTTTAGAACCATTTGGAATTTACACTTTGGAACACATTAGAATTTACACTTTGGAACCATTTGGAATTTACACTTCAGAACACATTAGAATTTACACTTTGGAATCATTTGGAATTTACACTTTAGAACCCTTGATAAATTACAGTTTAGAACCCTTTAGAATTTACACTTTAGAACCATTTAGAATTTACAATTTAGAACCATTTAGAATTTACACTTTAGAACACATTATAATTTACACTTAAGAACACATTAGAATTTACACTTTGGAACCATTTTGAATTTATACTTTAGAACCCTTGATAAATTACACTTTAAAACCCTTTAGAATTTACACTTTAGAACCATTTCGAATTTACACTTTAGAACACATTATAATTTACACTTTGGAACCACTTGGAATTTACACTTTAGAACACATTAGAATTTACACTTTGGAACCATTTGGAATTTACACTTTAGAACCATTTAAAATTTACACTTTAGAACACATTAGAATTTACACTTTGGAACCATTTGGAATTTACACTTTAGAACACATTAGAATTTACACTTTGGAACCATTTGGAATTTACACTTTAGAACTCTTGATAAATTACACTATAGAACCCTTTAGAATTTACACTTTAGAACCATTTCGAATTTACACTTTAGAACACATTAGAATTGACACTTTGGAACCATTTGGAATTTACACTTTAGAACACATTAGAATTTACACTTTAGAACCATTTGGAATTTACACTTTAGAACCCTTGATAAATTACACTTTAGAACCCTTTAGAATTTACACTTTAGAACACATTTGAATTTACACTTTGGACCCATTTGGAATTTACACTTTAGAACACATTATAATTTACACTTTGGAACCATTTAGAATTTACACTTGAGAACACATTATAATTTACACGTTAGAACACATTAGAATTTACACTTTAGAACCATTTGGAATTTATACTTTAGAACCCTTGATAAATTACACTTTAGAACCCTTTAGAATTTACACTTTAGAACCATTTCGAATTTACATCTTAGAACACATTAGAATTTACACTTTGGAACCATTTGGAATTTACACTTTAGAACACATTATAATTTACACTTTGAACCATTTGGAATTTACACTTTAGAACCATTTAGAATTTACACTGTAGAACACATTAAAATTTACACTTTGGAACCATTTAGAATTTATACTTTAGAACCCTTGATAAATTACACTTTAGAACCCTTTAGAATTTACACTTTAGAACCATTTCGAATTTACACTTTAGAACACATTAGAATTTACACTTTGGAACCATTTGGAATTTACATTTTAGAACACATTGGATTTTACACTTTGGAAACATTTGGAATTTACACTTTAGAACCATTTCGAATTTACACTTTAGAACACATTAGAATTTACACTTTGGAACCATTTGGAATTTACACTTTAGAACCCTTGATAAATTACACTTTAGAACCCTTTAGAATTTACACTTTAGAACACATTTGAATTTACACTTTGGACCCATTTGGAATTTACACTTTAGAACAAATTATAATTTACACTTTGGAACCATTTGGAATTTACACTTTAGAACCATTTAGAATTTACACTGTAGAACACATTAGAATTTACACTTTGGAACCATTTGGAATTTATACTTTAGAACCCTTGATAAATTACACTTTAGAACCCTTTAGAATTTACACTTTAGAACCATTTAGAATTTACACTTTAGAACACATTAGAAGTTACACTTTGGAACCATTTAGTATTTACACTTTAGAACACATTAGAAGTTACACTTTGGAACCATTTAGAATTTACACTTTAGAACCATTTGGAATTTACACTTTGGAACACATTAGAATTTACACTTTGGAACCATTTGGAATTTACACTTCAGAACACATTAGAATTTACACTTTGGAATCATTTGGAATTTACACTTTAGAACCCTTGATAAATTACAGTTTAGAACCCTTTAGAATTTACACTTTAGAACCATTTAGAATTTACAATTTAGAACCATTTAGAATTTACACTTTAGAACACATTATAATTTACACTTAAGAACACATTAGAATTTACACTTTGGAACCATTTTGAATTTATACTTTAGAACCCTTGATAAATTACACTTTAAAACCCTTTAGAATTTACACTTTAGAACCATTTCGAATTTACACTTTAGAACACATTATAATTTACACTTTGGAACCACTTGGAATTTACACTTTAGAACACATTAGAATTTACACTTTGGAACCATTTGGAATTTACACTTTAGAACCATTTAAAATTTACACTTTAGAACACATTAGAATTTACACTTTGGAACCATTTGGAATTTACACTTTAGAACACATTAGAATTTACACTTTGGAACCATTTGGAATTTACACTTTAGAACCCTTGATAAATTACACTTTAGAACCCTTTAGAATTTACACTTTAGAACACATTTGAATTTACACTTTGGACCCATTTGGAATTTACACTTTAGAACCATTTAGAATTTACACTTAAGAACACATTAGAATTTACACTTTAGAACACATTAGAATTTACACTTTGGAATCATTTTGTAATTTACACTTTAGAACCCTTGATAAATTACACTTTAGAACCCTTTAGAATATACACTTTAGAACCATTTCGAATTTACACTTTAGAACACATTAGAATTTACACTTTAGAACACATTAGAATTTACACTTTGGAATCATTTGGAATTTACACTTTGGAACTCTTGATAAATTACACTTTAGAACCCTTTAGAATTTACACTTTAGAACCATTTCGAATTTACACTTTAGAACACATTAGAATTGACACTTTGGAACCATTTGGAATTTACACTTTAGAACACATTAGAATTTACACTTTAGAACCATTTGGAATTTACACTTTAGAACCCTTGATAAATTACACTTTAGAACCCTTTAGAATTTACACTTTAGAACACATTTGAATTTACACTTTGGACCCATTTGGAATTTACACTTTAGAACACATTATAATTTACACTTTGGAACCATTTAGAATTTACACTTGAGAACACATTATAATTTACACGTTAGAACACATTAGAATTTACACTTTAGAACCATTTTGGAATTTATACTTTAGAACCCTTGATAAATTACACTTTAGAACCCTTTAGAATTTACACTTTAGAACCATTTCGAATTTACATCTTAGAACACATTAGAATTTACACTTTGGAACCATTTGGAATTTACACTTTAGAACACATTATAATTTACACTTTGAACCATTTGGAATTTACACTTTAGAACCATTTAGAATTTACACTGTAGAACACATTAAAATTTACACTTTGGAACCATTTAGAATTTATACTTTAGAACCCTTGATAAATTACACTTTAGAACCCTTTAGAATTTACACTTTAGAACCATTTCGAATTTACACTTTAGAACACATTAGAATTTACACTTTGGAACCATTTGGAATTTACATTTTAGAACACATTGGATTTTACACTTTGGAAACATTTGGAATTTACACTTTAGAACCATTTCGAATTTACACTTTAGAACACATTAGAATTTACACTTTGGAACCATTTGGAATTTACACTTTAGAACCCTTGATAAATTACACTTTAGAACCCTTTAGAATTTACACTTTAGAACACATTTGAATTTACACTTTGGACCCATTTGGAATTTACACTTTAGAACAAATTATAATTTACACTTTGGAACCATTTGGAATTTACACTTTAGAACCATTTAGAATTTACACTGTAGAACACATTAGAATTTACACTTTGGAACCATTTGGAATTTATACTTTAGAACCCTTGATAAATTACACTTTAGAACCCTTTAGAATTTACACTTTAGAACACATTTGAATTTACACTTTGGACCCATTTGGAATTTACACTTTAGAACACATTATAATTTACACTTTGGAACCATTTAGAATTTACACTTGAGAACACATTATAATTTACACGTTAGAACACATTAGAATTTACACTTTAGAACCATTTGGAATTTATACTTTAGAACCCTTGATAAATTACACTTTAGAACCCTTTAGAATTTACACTTTAGAACCATTTCAATTTACATCTTAGAACACATTAGAATTTACACTTTGGAACCATTTGGAATTTACACTTTAGAACACATTATAATTTACACTTTGAACCATTTGGAATTTACACTTTAGAACCATTTAGAATTTACACTGTAGAACACATTAAAATTTACACTTTGGAACCATTTAGAATTTATACTTTAGAACCCTTGATAAATTACACTTTAGAACCCTTTAGAATTTACACTTTAGAACCATTTCGAATTTACACTTTAGAACACATTAGAATTTACACTTTGGAACCATTTGGAATTTACATTTTAGAACACATTGGATTTTACACTTTGGAAACATTTGGAATTTACACTTTAGAACCATTTCGAATTTACACTTTAGAACACATTAGAATTTACACTTTGGAACCATTTGGAATTTACACTTTAGAACCCTTGATAAATTACACTTTAGAACCCTTTAGAATTTACACTTTAGAACACATTTGAATTTACACTTTGGACCCATTTGGAATTTACACTTTAGAACAAATTATAATTTACACTTTGGAACCATTTGGAATTTACACTTTAGAACCATTTAGAATTTACACTGTAGAACACATTAGAATTTACACTTTGGAACCATTTGGAATTTATACTTTAGAACCCTTGATAAATTACACTTTAGAACCCTTTAGAATTTACACTTTAGAACCATTTAGAATTTACACTTTAGAACACATTAGAAGTTACACTTTGGAACCATTTAGTATTTACACTTTAGAACACATTAGAAGTTACACTTTGGAACCATTTAGAATTTACACTTTAGAACCATTTGGAATTTACACTTTGGAACACATTAGAATTTACACTTTGGAACCATTTGGAATTTACACTTCAGAACACATTAGAATTTACACTTTGGAATCATTTGGAATTTACACTTTAGAACCC
>NW_028223409.1:0-7500 GCF_056783735.1 Eptatretus burgeri
AAAGCTTTGCAATAATTGAATAAAATGTCTTTACCACCATTTAAAAAGTACACAATCTATAAATGTTGAACCAAAAACAAATAAAGAAATCAAAAACAGCCATCGAAATGAAAAATGATTTTGCATAACGGTCTGAATGAGTTACTCCATGTAATCTGTCACTAAGGAGCTCAGCAGTAATCAAGTGGCTGACTAAAGCATGGTAATATTGACCTGATCAAGTCCAAGTTTGTGGTGTTATGGATAAAATCATATCTTGCCTTTTTTGTGTAAAAAAACATAGGCTCATTGGAGGTTGAGGTGACAAGGAGTAAAAAAGGAAACGTACTGACCATAGGGCAATGGGCCACAGTTGGATACAAGTAAAGGAATTAAACAGGAAAAAAAAGGAGAAGAGGAAGAGAACAAGAGAGAAGGAAATGTTGTAACCTGCAAGTAAGAGGGTTGGGTTAGGTCGGATTAAAGGTGGGTAGAAAACAATGGGTCGATGGGGGTAAACATGAGATGATGGTGTACTACTTGCCTGAACTATGGTGGGAAGAGTGCAATTGAACCATCTTTGGATGGTTCCACAAAGGGCAGTTACAAAAGGCCATTCCACAAAAGAAAGAAAAGAGGAACAAGACAGTGGAGATGAGGAAAGCCTCGTTCTTGGGATTTCAGAGGTAGGGGTTACTGGAAGAACATGTGGGTTCTGCCAGAGCTGGGGAAAGTCATATGGCTAATAAAGCAGGGCAATAGATCTGTGAAGCAGAAAATAAATAAATAAAATAAAATAACGAGGCAAACGACGTCTGTGATTTCAGAGCAACAGGCTTTGTGCTTCGGCCTCGTCACAGGAGACTCCAATAATGTTGAGACCTTGAGATTGCACAGAATCCAGGAGAGACAGATGTGATGCTGAGGCACAAATCCAGTGAGTAAGAATTTTCCAGTGAAATATAAACAAAGGCCATGTTGGTTCTGAAGAGTTCTGACTTTTTAAGGAATAACTTGGCATGACAGATGATGCCTGGTCTGAATCTGGCTTTGGAGGCCAACTTTGTTCCATACAGTCACAGCCAAAAATATTGGCACCCTTGCACTTTTTTCAAATAACTCACAATTTTCTCCAAAAATAAATTGAAATTGACAAAAATATTTTGTCTCCACAATTCTATATTTCACTGTTAATATTACAGAGCCTTTGTTTTTGGGACAGAAATTAATGTATCCTTTTAAATCAGAAAATAAAAATAAATGGCATTGACAAAATTATTGACACCCAAGACTTAATATTTGGTAGCACAGCCTTTGGACAAAATAACTGCAGTCAAGTGCTTCCTTTAGCCATGAATGAGCTTCCTCCACCTCTCTACTGGCAGTTTGTCCCACTATTCTTGGGCAAACTGCTCCAGTTCTCCCAAATTTGAAGGGTGCCTTCTCCCAACTGCTGTTTTCAGATCTCCCACAGGTGTTCAATGGTATTTAGATCTGGACTCATTGCTGGCCACTTCAGAACAGTCCAGCATTTTGTTTTGAACCATTCCTGGGTGCTTTTTGAAGTGTGTTTGGGGTCATTGTCCTGCAAGACCCATGTCCTTCAATGGAGACCCAGCTTTCTGATACTGGGTTGAACATTGTACTCCAAAATGCCTTGGTAATCTCCTGATTTCATGATGCCATGCAAACAATCAAGGCACCC
The DNA here is from genome assembly GCF_056783735.1 of Eptatretus burgeri. Classification (NCBI taxonomy): domain Eukaryota; kingdom Metazoa; phylum Chordata; class Myxini; order Myxiniformes; family Myxinidae; genus Eptatretus; species Eptatretus burgeri. Next base: position 1,685 of record NW_028223409.1, read on the forward strand.
AGTGCCAGAGGCAGAACAGGCACCCCTCTCCCCCAAGAAAAAACAAAAAAACATCACTGAACCTTCTCCATGTTTGATTGTAGGGAAGGTGTTCTTTTCTTTGAAGGCTTCATTTTGTTTTCTGTAAACATAGAGATGATGTGCTTCACCAAAAAGCTCTGATTTGGTCTTTATCCCAGGCAGTCTGCGGTGACGCCGTTTGAGGTGAGGGAGGAGATGGAGGACAAGGACACATTTCAGACAGACTTGACAAGGCATCACTGTGACTGGGGAGGGAGACTTGTTAGAGAGTTCAACCCAGAGCAAGCTTACCAATATATGTAGCTTCAGGACTTGGAATATGAACCCCAGTACAAAGGTAATCGTCTGCCTGCAAAACACACACAAATCACTGCTTTCTCATAAAATAGACAAAATAGAATTTGAAAAATCACATCAAATAAATCAGATCAGAAGAAAAAAAATTTTGCACAAATGTTCCTTAAGCAACTTTGCTAATATTTAACAAATCAAGAATGTACTGTACATCATTTGAAATGCATCTTTACTCATAGTTTATTATTGGAAGAAAAGTCTGGGAAGTTAACATAAGCCGACAGTGGCCACAGGCTGAAAGAGAACATGAGAAGTCAAAAATGCAGGTGAAATGAATCCTTCACTCAATACCTGCACCTTCTTATAATATTTTTCTCCCAATATGCTAACAGAGAAGGATCAAACAATAGGTATCTGACCTTTGTCGGTCTAACACTTGGCATGCGGACATCCAGAGAAAAACCAAGTCCGACAGCGGGACGGCGACGAGAGGTACACTTCATTTCAAGCCGCTCATTATGCCTGATATCCGGTTGTGGCAAGAATCATGAGGACAAAAATACAAGTTGCTTAGTGATTTAAAACAAACAAAAAAATTCCTTTAAACTGTGAAATCTTACACTGGTAAACATGACCGAAATTGCAGCATATCGAGTTTAAAACAGTGGAATTAAAGACACCCAAAGCAACTAACAGCAATCAGTTTCATAAATGACGACAACAAAACCTCTGTAAATCCATGACGATTGCTTGAATATATATATATATATATATATATATATATATATATATATATATATATATATATATATATATATATATATTAATATTTCAGCACACCCCTGTTTTTGTTCCACAATCAGATTTTTGTTACTGCATGAAATGAAACAAGCTTTGACATATATAGTAATGATATTATTGTCTTCCTTAAGAGGCCCCTCAAAATTCGTTTTGATGATTATGGTAGTTAAACAGTTCATGTTCATCCGACTTTTTATTATTCCTACTGCAATTCATTGGAACATAGATTGTGGATGGATGCGCAGATCCCAGGAGAACAACTATAGCTGTACAGAACAATTCATATTATCGATGGATAAAAATGATATTTAATTGATATTATAATAAATTGTTTATTTAAATATCTTCAAATTTTGTGAGTTTTTAGTTTGTTGTGAAATATTAGGTCCTCGGGTCTCCGCATAGTGGCGAACAGGCTTAAGTCGTACTTCTGTTTACTACCGTAGAAAATCACAGAACCATCCAATTGACATGCTGTTAACAGTTTCAGAATCAGCTAAATTCTACAACATATGAATATGAAGACGAAACTGATCCGGCCAGCTAAAATCTACAAGATATGAATATGTAGACGAAACTGATCCGGCCTTTTGGATCATTTTAAAGTAGGGTGCCCTGTAATTTTAAAGCGCTCTATGAATCCTCCGGAACTCACGAATGGTACTCACGAATGTGTAGTCACTAAATTACGTGGTAATGTCATCGAAGTGGAGCTACTGCGGGACAGTCGAAGGGGAAAACCTGAATGATAATCAATGGATAAAAATGATATAATATATTGTTTAAAATACATTCATGCTCTCTGTCTTTTACCATATGTTGCCAGTGATGCCCGTTGAAGACTGGCACCTTTACGTGTGTGTGTGTGTGTGTGTGTGTGTGTGTGTGTGTATATATATATATATATATATATATATATATATATATATATATATATATATATATATATATATATATATATATATATATATATATATATATATATATATATATATCTTCCTGCAATCAACTCACCCATCATCAGGAGAATGTTGGTCATGGTTCGAGCAAGATGCCAATGCCACCAGCAAAAGGAGCAAAGAGTGTGTTTCTCTGCATCGCGTCATGATTCAGAGGTGGGAGGTCAATGGCAGCAAACAGTCAAATGAGAAAGAGCTGTTCCAGCAATAAGTGATGAAGGCAAAGAGATCAGATCTGTGAGGTGACTACATTCAGTTCTCAGCTGAACATGCTTTGTTGCAGCAAATGTTACAGCTCATCTCAACTGCAATTGAACTGTTGGAAGGAAAGAAAGAAAGAAAAAAAAATAATAAGGTATGCATGAGAACACAACAGAACAAAAGGCTGCAGTTATAAAGTCAGTTACAGCAGGTGACATACTTCCTGACCAAGGAGATTTAAAAAACAATCACAAAAATATTCAATCTGCTGTGTATGTATGGAAGAGGGAACATAGCCAGCCTTGCTTGCTTAAAGTAAATAAGTATATCTGCTTAATTTAAAGAAATAATGAGTCGTATAACTATAAGATTTCACTCCAGATTTCAACACTTATGTAGTCCGGACAACACCCAATCCAAAAGAGTGAAATAATATTTTGTTGATGTACTTTAATTCGTCTGTGAAAAGATCATCGTGGAAAATCGTATCATGTAATACATGAAATCGTGCCAAGCACCTAATTTGAAAACTTATAGGACTTACAAAAGCGATGTACACAACCATTCATAGATATGATGAACAGGCATTCGATATGGGTGAGGAAAGTGAAAGCAACAACTTTATTGTAAATAAATCGTTGCGGCCTGTTCCGAGTCAGGTTAAGGTTGAGCAGACCAAAAAAACAAGGCTGTTTCAGACCCCAGCGAGGTTGCCCAGTGAAACCATTAAGACCCCAAACAGCGAGGTGGCCGACCCAAGCACCCAACTTTCACTCTTGCACTTCCTTGGAGTTTTCTAAGTGTGCATGCAAAGTTTCAGGCTGTGAAGTTTCATGGCTTTGGAGTTATGGAGGACACATAATGACATGCTAAAAAAAACCACACACGCACACACGCACGCACACACATTATTAGTATAGATAAGAAGGTAATGCCACATGTTATTGCAAAGATATCAGTCAGTCTCATGTGTTTGTAAAGGACTTCCATGCACCCTGTCCTTGGATATATCTCCACATCCACACATGTCCATACATGCAAAATGATTTTGTCACACCCACGTGACTCTTTCGCAACCAATCTTACAGTTACGTTTATAAATGTGCCTCAGGAGCTGGAGCATTGCCTCAGTAGACTGGCTCGAGTCGATCCTCCAATAGCGTGTAGGTGATGGAAGTTGTGGGCAAGGATTATGTGAAGATTTCAAGACAAGAGCCATATAGTTCGCCCTGCATGTGTGTGGAGTTCATGTTCCCAAAGTTTGAGGGAGTTCCACATAATACACAATGAAATCAGATGAAGGAGGAGGCGACTTGGCCCATCATGCCTGCACCATATCAACACCAGACCAAAAAAAGAAAAATGCAAAATGTTTTTTTTTGTCTTTCCAGGAGAGGGGGCATGGCCAAACACGGTTCCTGAGTTAAAAAAAATAAAAAATAAACGCCCCTTGACGAGACCCCAACAAACCACTCCACACAAAGGTATACAATCACCAATCCATGCTCAAGCTACCTAAGATTCCTGCCAACATCCCCACACCAATACTTCAATCTCCAATACGTTTAATCAAATCTGTTTCTGGTGTATGTTCCCCCTCCATCCCCTCCCTTACCTCAAATGGCCGCACTGCTGATTCCACACGTGATAAAGCTGAATGTCTAAACTCGGTGTTTGCAGCTAAATCTTGTGTCCTAAACCCATCTCTATCTCTACCCACTTTACCCAGTCGCACCCAACTGTCCCTGGACTCTGTATCCTTTTCTCCTGACAAGGTGGAGAGCTTGCTTTCAAACCTCGAGTCAGATTCTGCAACCGGTCCAGACGGCATCAGCCCACGTGTCCTCAAAGCCTGCTCTTCTGCTCTTGCTCACCCTCTCTCTGTTCTATTCACCCTCTCATTTGCCCAAGGTCATCTGCCATCTGCTTGGAAATCTGCTAACATCACTGCCCTGCATAAAAAAGGTGCAAAAACAGATCCCTGTAACTACAGACCAATCAGCCTTCTCCCAATCATCAGCAAGGTGATGGAATCCATCATCGCCTCAGATATGAAATCCTTCCTCTTCTCCAATGGCTTGATTTCCAATCATCAATTTGGTTTCAGACCAGGTCACTCTACCCTGGATATGCTGCTTCTGCTCTCCCATCAATGGATGGAGGTCCTCAATGCCAGTCAGGAAATCCGAGCCGTATCCCTGGACATATCACGTGCTTTTGACACAGTCTGGCACCCTGCCCTACTCACCAAACTCTCTTCCCATGGTATTCAAGGCCATCTCCACTCATGGCTCGCAGACTTCCTCTCCTGTCGCAGTCAACGTGTGGCCCTAAATGGAGTTCTTTCATCCCCTCTTCCTGTGCAGGCTGGAGTTCCTCAAGGTAGCATTCTGGGCCCTGTTCTTTTTCTGGTTTTCATCAATGATCTCTCGGACTCTCTGGAAAATCCTCTATTTCTCTTTGCCGACGACTCCACCCTCTGCCGTACCATCTGTCATCCCTCAGACCGGCAAGCAGTAACTTCTTCGCTCACTGCAGATCTGGATAAAATCACAAACTGGTCCAACACGTGGAACATGTCTTTCAATCCAGACAAATCTCACACTCTCACTATGTCTCTTCGAAAGGACCGTTTACAAAACCCCCCCCATCCACTTTCTCAACAATCCTCTGGAAGAAGTCTTTTCTTTCAAGCTTCTAGGTCTCACTATCTGCCATGACCTTTCCTGGGAAAGTCACATTTCCAACCTCGCCTCAAAAGCCAGTCGCCGACTGGGAATCCTCCGTCGTGCTAAGTCCTTCCTCGGCCCTCTTGAGCTCCTGAGCACTTACAAAGCTTTTGTCCGTAGCCTGATGGAGTACTGCTCTCCCCACTGGGCTGGTGCTCCTGCCTCCCACCTTTTTCGGCTTCACGCTGTCGAAACCAGGGCATTTAAGATCATCGGCATCTCCCGCAATGAAGCTGAGTCTTTGGGCCTCTCACTCAATCACCGCAGGTTGGTCGGTGGTCTTTCTGTCTTCTACCGACTCCTCTCCAGCCAGCCCCCCCGCTCTCTCTGCGATTTGTCCCCACCACATTTCCACAGGGCGCTCAAGGTCCGCCAACAACCCCCTTCTGGTAAAACTACCAAAATCACGAATCACTGCTCATCTTCACTCTTTCATTCCTCTTTTTTCCCGCCTTTGGAATAAACTTCCTCACTCTATTCTTTCCCATTCTTCCCTCCAAGCTTTCAAAACAGCTGTTCACCACCACCTCTTATCTTCCCCCATCCAAATCCTCGATCTTTTCTACCCCCGATAATCCACCCAAGCCCACTTCCTTCATTTCTCCTGCTTTCCTTCCTGAAAGTCCCTGAAATGTCCATCTTCTCTTCGCCATGTTCCCCGTCCCATCCCCATCCCTCTCCCTTCCACAGTTCACCTGATGTGTCTGTTCCCCACTGTTTTGTCCCTTCCACTCCCGCCCCTCTTGTCTCATGCCTCATTGCTGTGAGTTGTGTGTTAGCTCTCATACGAGCCTCGACCAAGGTATACAAA